>NC_081572.1:13503932-13732382 GCF_022355385.1 Mustela nigripes
CGGCTCAGGTCATGATCTCAGGGTCCTGGGATCGAGTCCTGCGTCGGGCTCTCTGCTCAGCAGGGAGCCTGCTTTCCCCTCTCTCTCTCTCTCTCTCTGCCTGCCTCTCTGCCTACTTGTGATCTCTCTCTGTCAAATAAACAAATAAAATCTTTAACAAAAAATTAAAATAAAATAAAAATTGCCTGAGGGGACCGCTCAGGGACCGACACTTGGACTTCACCTTCCACCTGACAAGTTCTGATCCGGGGGAGAGCGCTTTGCCCTCGGGCTCGGGGAACAAAAGGAGCCCGAGACAAGCGGGGAGGTCCGAAAGGCCACGGATTCTGGAGCTCGACGGAAGGTTCTGAGAAGCAGGGGGATGAGGCTTGTCACTTAAGAACAGCACTTTATCAAGAGTTTATCTGGAGACGGACATTTCTTTTCTTTAGCTCAGTGTTTCTTGAGGCCGTGGCAAGAATTCCCGAAGAGTTCACTTAGAGTGACAAAATAGAACAAAACAAAAAGGAGCTTATTTATATTTGCCTGCTTGCCACGCCCACCCTTCAGCCTCTCAAATCCTGGCCTGAAAAGGGCGCCGCGGCCGAAGCGACTGCAAGTGGCAGGTAAGACATTCCCAGGCCCGCCCTTCCCGTCTCCGGAGGAGTACATCCGGGACTCCGAGAGGCGTGGCTAGGAGGAGGAGTCTAGAGGCAACGTCCCGGCTCCGCTCACCCGGCGGTGCCCACCGCCAGGCACACGGGCCGCGCCAGCCACGCCCGCCAGAGGTCGCCCGCTCAGCAAACAGGGTTCTTATTTGGCAAGTGTCTGCCCTGTCGGGCTCCTAGTTCTCGCGAGAGAAAGCGCAAAGCCTGCCGGGAGGAATGAGCTGCAGTCAGTAGGTTTGCCCAAAATGGCAGCCTTGGAGGAGGGGTTCACGTTGTCTGCGGTACCCTTGGGTGCCGGGCCTCACGGACTCCTAGGCGTGGAGCAGAGCGACAAAGCAGACCAGTTTTTAGTGACGGACGGCGGCAGGACCGTCATCCTCTATAAGGTGAGGGTGATGTGGTCGGAGAGCGCCCCTTTCTGAGCACAGAGCCAGAGCTGCAGGTTTCTCACAGCTTCAGAGAGAGATCGTCGAGCGGCTTATTGGAGAGCTGGCTTGGCCTCTCCGGGACGCTGAATGAGGTCTAGTGTAGGACTCGGTTGTTTTTCTGGAGAGAGAGAGAGACATCTTTCCGACTTTCAGGCGGCGGAGCGTCTGAGTGCACGTGGGTTAGACTCAGAAAGGAAAGGAAAACCTGGGCTTTCGCTTCGCATCTCCCGGTGATGGCCTTAAGATCCCCTCCCGGGTTTTCAGTTACTCTCGCTGCCCGCAGAAGGCTTGAACGGAGATCGGGCGGGAGAGACTGACTGGCAGCGTGGGAACAGTGGTTTAACTTTGTGCCCATACACTTTCCCCCTCTCTTTGGGGGGACAGTTTTGCGCATTGTTTTGCTCGTTTGATTTCTTAGTAGCTTGGTGCAATCCTGATTCCGAGTGAGCTGTCAGTTGCCAACTAACTATCCGCTGTAAATCCTGGAGTTGAGTCCTGGGCAGGCTCTGTAGGTCCCGCCCCCTTTTTATCCAAACTGTTCACTCAAGACTCCTGAGCAGTTTTGCTTTTAGTAATCTCGTAGAAAGTAATTATTTTTATCTGGACTGCTGAACATAGTTTCCCATGTCTTTAAGAAGCTAGGTATCTACTCTGAAGTTTTGGGAGCAGGTTGCCAACATTCCCTGTAGCGTTTGCTGGTCTTGACTCTTTCTGATGACACTGTTGGTTTTTACCTCCACCGTCAGGTGGACTTAAAATTTCGCAGTTCCTACATACAAATACAGTGACTGGAATTGGCATGATCCCGGGTATAGCTGCTCAGTTTCCCATGCCCCGTTCAAAGGCACAGTGGAATCCCATTTTTTAAAATGTACTAATTACAAAAAAGTGTTGTTAATTTACTTTTTTCTTTTAGTAACTTAGTTACATTTTCATTTTAATTAATTTTTTAAAGTTTTTTTTTAAATTTTTTAAAGAATATTTGAGAAAGAGGGAGAAGCAGACTGCTGTTGAGATGGGGGGAGTTGGCGGGTCATCCCGGGACTCAGATCATGACCCTAGCCAAAGACAGAGGCTTAACCAATTGAGCCACCCAGGCACCCCAAGTTTTTTGTCGTGTGTGTGTGTTTTTAAAATATTTTATTTTATTTTTTTTAAGATTTTATTTATTTATTTGAAATAGAGAGAGAGATCACAAGTAGGCAGAGAGGCAGGCAGAGAGAGGGAGAAGTGGACTCCCTGCTGAGCAGAGAGCCCGATTCGGGCCTTGATCCCAGGACCCTGAGATCATGACCTGAGGCGAAGGCAGAGGCTTAACCCGCTGAGCCACCCAGGCGCCCTAAAATATTTTATTTATTTGATGTCTGAGAGAGAGACAGTGAGAGAGGGAACACAAACAGGGAAGTGGGAGAGGGAGGAAACAGGCTTCCCGCTGAGCAAGCCTGATGCAGGGCTTGGATCCCAGGGTCCTGGGATCATGACCAGAGGCGGAAGGCAGACTCTTAACCACTGAGCCAACCAGGCACCCTGGCACCTCCAGCTTTTTATGTTTGTAGTAAAATACAACATGCAGTTTACTGTTAACTATATTTTGAATATAGTGTACAGTATATTAAGTATGTTTATGTTGTGCAGCCATCACACCATCCATTTCCCAAACTCTTCATCTTGAAAAACTGAAATAAGCAGTAACTCCCCATTTCCCCGGCCCCGGACACCACCATTCTACTTTCTGTCTTAAGTGAAATCGTACAGTGTTTGCCTTTTTTGTGATTACTTACCTTTTTACTTTAGGAAATTTATTAAATGTTATTATTTTAATTATTATTTTCTTTGTCTTTACTGTAAATTTAGTTGCTCTAATATCTGAAATTGACTTTCTGAATATTGTACGTTGCCTTGATTTTGCTAGGTTTCTGATCAGAAACCCTTGGGAAGCTGGTCAGTGAAACAAGGTCAAATTATAACATGTCCAGCTGTATGCAACTTTCAAACTGGAGAGTATATTGTTGTACATGATAATAAGGTGAGTTTTAAAACTTCTTATATAATATATGCAACAAATCAAATGTCGATTTATTAACTACTTGTGTTAAGTGTAAGTGGAAATTGAAATGCTTTTTTAACTTGTGTGTATTGATTTAAGGTTTTGAGAATATGGAGTAATGAAGACGTAAACCTGGATAAAGTATTTAAAGCTACAGTAAGTCTTTGGATTTTTTTTTTTTTTTAAGATTTTTATTTATTTGAGAGAAAGAAAGAGAGCACAAGTGGGAAGAAGGAGAAGCAGCTCCCAGCTGAGCAGGGAGTCTGATGCAGGGCTCAGTCCTAGGACCCCACAGTCGTGACCTGAGCTGAAAGGAGAGACTTAACTAACTGACCCACCCAGGCTCACATATTATTCTTTGGATTTACTAGTGTGTCTATTAGCTTATTGGTGAGATGGAATAATTTGTAATGCAGTATTTTGTTTATCTTAGTATATCTGTGAGTGAGCATAAAAGTTATATCAGCTTTTCATTCTAGTTACTTTATAGTGTATCTTGGAACACATCTTAGTTCATTAATGTGTTAGAAAATAGAAACTTTATTATTACATGAGATTAAGGATTTAAATAATTCCTGAATGGTACATTTTCAGTTACTTCCATGAGTTTAGATGGTTATGATGTGTCCCTTGTGAGAAATTCACTGTGCCCTTTCTTAAAATAGGTAGAACAGACCCTGCTGATTTTATTATATATCTTAAGAGTGTGCAGAATACAGTAACAAAGAACCTTGAGTATCTGTGCCTTTTCTACTAATGACCTAAAGTGTGTGTGTGTGTGTGTGTGTGTGTGTGTTTAAAGATCTGTTTATTTATTTGAGAGAGAAAGAGCACGTGCAAGTGGTTGGGGGTGGTAGAAGGGAGAAAGAGAATCTCAAGCAGACCCCTGTGAGCATGGAGCCAGAGACAGGGCTGGATTTCACAACCCTGAGATCATGGCTTGAGCTGAAATCAAGAGTCATAAGCTTAACAGATCAAGCCTCCCAAGCACCCCTAACCTAAAGTGTGTTAATTAACTTTTCTTACTTAAAAATGAGAGTCTCAAACTAGGGTGACCTTGAAAGTTCTTTCCAGTTCTGAATGTCTAACTAAATATAATTGGCAGATTTTAGAAGTGGCGCGTGATAGAACTGATTGAGATGTAATGACAGTTACCACTTGGACCCTTGAAACTTCTAGCTAGCTAACTGTGTTGTCTCCTGGCCCTAGTCTTTTTATTCACCTTGCAGTAACATGATCCTTAATTTTACAGTGGAGTTAACTTCTTTTCTCGGGCTTACAGGCTGTACTTGTAATTATGGCATCAGTCTTTATCTAGCCCCAGAACTGCTTAAAACTGCATTAGTGGTGTCATTTATGCCTCTCCCCACCTTCAGGTTTTGAGAGCCAGGTTATACCTCCCTCCAGTAGTCAAAATAAAAGAACAAACCAAAATTCATAAAAATGATGATTTACGGTTGGTTCAGTCAGTTAAGTGTCAGACTCTTGATTTAGGCCCATGTCATGATTTCAGGGTTGTAAGATCAAGCCCCACATTGGACTCTGCGCTCAGTACAGAGCCTGCTTGATTTCTCTTTCCCTCTCCCTGTGCCCCTCCCTCTGCTCACCCATGTTCTCTCTAAATAAATAAACAAAATCTTCAAATAAATAAATAAATATAAAGTGGCGACTTAAGGGTAGAGCAGGGGACAGGGTAAATGGTATAGGAGCAAAAGGCTTCTGTATCTACTTTATGTTGTACATTTGACTATGGAACCACATAAAGCTGAATCAAAATGAAAACAAGTCAGTTCTTAAAAATAAGCTTTCTGTAAATGTCCTTATTCTCTTAGGTAACAATTGTTTTAGAATAAAAACTAATGCATTCTTACTTTCTTCTAGTTGTCTGCTGAGATATATAGGATACATTCAATACAAGGGGCAGAACCCTTAGTGCTATTCAAGGAAGGTGCTGTTCGTGGCTTAGAGGCCTTGCTTGCAGAGCCCCAGCAGAAAATTGAAACTGTTATCTCTGATGAAGAAGTGATTAAGTAAGTTCCAATACTTGTAAGTGAATTTTTTCCAAAATAAAAATGTACTGTCCTTATTTTTTATACCATTCTTTGCTTTGTTCAAAAGTATTTTGGTTATAAATACAGGAAAAGCTTAATTAAAAACCATTTATATGCCGTTGACCAAATTAGCATCCTCCAAAAGCCTCTGGAGTGATAGGTGATTGGGGAGACTTCATAGGCATGTGAGTTCTGTTTTGATGACAGAAGACTGTGTAGGAGTTATTTGAAGATGACGTGGGTAGTGCCATGAGCCCAAGATCTCTCTCTGTTACATTGTCCTAACTGCCAAGGTCAGGACCCTTACCCCCGAGGACAAGTATAGTTTGTTGTTAGTGACATGATGATATGCTTTGAGCACCCTGCTTTCCCAGATCCTGGTGTCAAACTGGGAAAATGACTCTCAAATGATAGAAGGAAATTTCATGATTTTACATTTCTCCAGTCCCCTCCCCCCCCCTTTTTTTTTAATATTTTATTTATTTGTCAGAGAGAGAGATTTTGTACAAACAAGGGAATGGCAGGCAGAGGGAGAAGCAGACCCTCACCAAGCAGGGAGCCTGATTCGGGGCTCGATCCCCGGACCCTGGGATCATGACTTGAGGCGAAGGTAGACACCTAACTGACTGAGCCACTCCGGTGCCCCTCCAGTCCCCATTATTTTATCACATTCCCTATTTAGTTAACTTGCTGCCTCTCCTGGTCCACTTGATGCAAGCTAAATTTCTAAAAGTCAGAAGGAAGCCTTGTACTTAGTGAACAATGTAGACAATGACCAGGTGTATCTTGGACTGCTCTAATGTGTAAGCAGCCGTGTTTGGAGGAAATCTTCAGGAAAAAGGGGTATAGGTAGAGGATGTGAGTTCTAGTGGCCACCTTGCCGGAATTTGGCTATGTAGCCTCAGTTACAAGCCCTTTATCTTCCCTGTGCCTCCTCTCCAGGCAGGTGAGATCCTAACGTTTTCCTCAGAGCACTAGTCCTAAAAGTGACTGAAAGGAAGGGGAAGGGGAAGAGTCAAATAAGTTGAATAACACTGCCTACTGTCACACACCCACCCTTTTGGAGCTTTACAGTTCACATTGTCTTTAAAGCTCCGGGAAGTTAAGCAACTTGCATTTAATCCAGAGATTCATTTGGCAGAGAAATACCTACTAATTCTCTGTGAAATGTATTTTGAAATACTGAATTAAGGTCTCTGGCATCTCTTTGACCCAAAAAAATAATAGAAGATATTGTCTGAAATTTAGCTTGATAGGTTTCTCTCAGCTGGTGATTTGGCATTTTATAAATTTTCTTCCTATTTTTTTAGGTGGACAAAGATTTTCATGGTATTTAAGCATCCTGTTCTAATTTTTATTACTGAAAAAGTAAGTGGTATCTTTAATTCCTGGCCTATTTTGTGACATTTCAAATTCACATATATTATTTTTAAACTAAAATGGGCTTTAGTATTTCTCAGAAGATTTTCTTTATTGTGTATCTTTTTTAATACTAAAAAAATCTTCTAGTTACAAAGAAATATTTTGTAGAACAATTTTACTTTAATTGGACATGAGGTTTTTAAGCACTCATTAAAGTAATTAGGAGGGTGACAACTGGCTTTAACATTTAAATATAATTGGTTGAAATGGGAATATTTTTAAACAAAATAACCTTTTTATGTGCAGCATGGAAATTACTTTGCTTACATACAAAAGTTCAACTCACATACCTTAAGCAAATACACGCTCGTACTTGGACAAGAAGAAAAATCTGTTATACAGAGTTTCACTGCATCTGTGGATCGGAAATTCATCTCTTTGATGTCATTAAGTAAGTATTTTTCTTCAAACTTACAGAGATTATAAATAAAGCATGGTGGGTTTTCTGAGTTAGCATCTGAGGTTTTTTTGCAGTTTTCTATTGTAGCACTTCACTTCCCGTGCTTCCTTCCAAGCATTTGTGTCTTCACTTTTTGTACTTTGCCTTATCTGTCATGCATTACGTCACTGGTTCTCTGCAGCTAATTTTTATATCTTAAGATTTATCGGGGCACGTGAGTGCTTGGTCCATTAAGTGTCTGCCTTCAGTTCAGGTCATGATCCTGAGGTCCTGGGACCTCCCAGTCCTGGGCTCCCTCCTCAGCAGAGTCTGCTCCTCCCTTTCTCCCTCTTCCTCTCCCCCTATGTTTGCCATCTCGCTCTTTTAAATAAATAAAATATGCTAAAAAGAAAAAAAAGTATATATATGTGTGTGTGTATATATATAAAAAGCAGTAGTAACATAATACCAATAAAAAAGGGAAAAATCTTTTTTTTATCTTTATCATCATAAGGCTAGGTTCTTTGATACTGTAAGTATGAAGCATAAAGTAACTAAGGCGGCCCTAGTTGGCTTAGTCCGTTAAGTGTGTGTCTTCAGCTCAGGTTGTGGTCCTAGGGACCTGGGATCGCATCCCACATTGTGATCTATGCTCACCTGCTTCTCCCTCTCCCTGCTGCTCTGTCTACTTATGCTCACACATACATGCACACACTCTCTATGTCAAATAAATAAATAAAAACTTTACAAATAAGTAAATAAATAATAAAATAACGAAGGTTGGTATTGAGTGACCCTTCAAGTTCTCTTTTCTAGCCTTAAGATTTAGGGTACCCTTCTTTGAACGATGGTGGAGGCAGGTGAATTAACGGAATCTAACAAAGCATTCGTGGCCTATGCCAGCCAGCATTTTATAGATTTGTTGACCCCTTGTAGATTATCTATCTATACCTAATGGTCTAAAGTATAACCCTAATCTTAGGTGACGAGGAAAAAGAAAAATGCCTTTGTGGTGTCCTCTTTATCCTGCCCTTTATGGCTCCTCTTGAAGTTGTTCTGAGAGAATTAAGGGAGGAAGGAACAAGAACAATATTTTCATAGTATGACAGTTTAAAAATCTTAATATCTTTTTTTTTTATTGGTTCCAGAGGTAGAATTTAGTGATGCGTCAGTGGCATATAACACCCAGGGCTCATTACATCAAGTGCCCTCCTTACTGCCCCTCATCGAATTATTCTTTCCTCCCACCCCAATTAAAAAATCTGTGAGATTTTTTAATGTGCAGATGTTTGCAATGGCTATTAAGAAAAAGTTCCCATCATTTATTTTATCTAGAAGGTCTTCGGAATTCACTTAATGCCTTTGCTTAAGAGGGACTGGTTTTCTTGTAGTTTAATCTGTAAGATATACTTAGTGATGTGGTTTGGTTTGGTTTGGTTTAGTTTTGTTTTTTTAAGTAGGCTTCATGCCCAGCATGGGGCTTGACTTCACAACGGAGATTAAGAGTTGCATACTCTACAGACTGAGCCAGCCAGCTGCCCCAGATGCACTTATTGCTGAGTGAAAGTTTATGAGTGAAGTTTTAGCTTACTGAATGAATACTGTAATAAGGGAGTCTGAAGCAAAGGCCATAAAATCTTCCTGTAGCATAACTAAAACCACAGTAAAATTGCCAAAATTCAATTGACATGCCAAAAAACAGCAATTTCATATGGTTTTCAGGGTGACACAGTAATGAGAAAAGTCATGTATAGACCAGAAGCTAATTGATGTTGAATGTGAGGTATATCCTTTTAGTGACTAGATTGTTGGTATTTCTGCAGTTCCCTCACATAGTGTCAGTTATTATGAGTATTTAGCTGTTGTGACATTTCTTACTGAGAGATTTAATAATAATATTCCTCCCTCATGTTTACGTTTGTAGTACAATTTAAGGGAAAGCATAGAGTGGTATGATTTTGAATCTGTTTATTTTTCTAGTTGTATCCTATATGAAATTGATACAACTTATAAACAACCTAGTACCTTGAACTGTAACAGATACAGAGCTGTCCTTTATCTGATAATAGCAAATACTTGTTTCCAACAGGCTCTGATGGATGTATATATGAAACCTTGGTACCAATACATCCAAGTGACCCAGAGAAAGATCAGAGGGTGGTTAGATCACTGTTGCTCAAGACTGTGGTGTCTGATGATGCTCGAAATGGTGTTGCACTCACCGTCCTGGATCAAGATCATGTAGCGGTCCTAGGACCACCGCTGCCATCTTCCAAGGGTGACTGAAATCTGATCCATTAATAAGTCCTTTGGATTTTTCCTTCAAAGTATACCTTTTAGTCTTTTTCTTTTTTATTTATTATCACCCATTAATTTTCTTTAGCATCATAATCAAATTATTTTTGTAGCTTCCTAACTCTCCTTGAATAGGTCTTTGATTTCATCTTACATTAGTTACTTTTTTTAAGTTTATTTTATTTATTTGTGTATTTACTTATTTACCTATTTATTTATTTTTACTTATTTCTACACCCAACACTCAAACCCCTGAGATCAAGAGTCACATACTCTGTTGACTGAGCCAGCCAGGTGCCCTGTCTTTTAGAAATATTCCTTCTATCACTACCTTGCCTGTGACTGATGTCTTAAAGGAATAAAAACTGCCAATATCTGTGCCAGCCCAGAGGCATTTGATCATCAGTAAGCCTTGTGGTAGGGATTCGAATTCATAGCCTTTCAGCAGAAAGGAAATCCACTAGACTTGGACAACCTGATATTCAGGGACTGCTAATAGGCTTTTTCATCTCTGACATAAGAGCATTCATTCTCATTTCCACCTCACCTTGCCCCCAGATAACCCCTCCACACACACACACAAACACAGACTTACTGTCTATCACAAAAAATACATTTGTTCTGGCAGGTGTGAGATTAGGGTCTTTCAGGCAACACTATGAAACTCAGAATATTTTGTCTAGTATTCAGGTCTCTCCATAGTCTAGACCTCATCCACTCTTTCCAGTCTCTTTTCTCAGTTTCTGAGCAAGAATCCTTTGATTTATTCATCCCAGGCTTCCTACTGACTGTACTCTTAACCTGGCCATCCTAGTCCGTGTACTTTGTTATTAAGTTTCTCCCTCTTAAGATAGGAGCTACTAGTTACAGCATAGCTATCCTGTGCAGGGCATTTTAGGTTTATTACCTTGTTTGTATCATTTAATCTTTCAGCAACACTGGGAAAGAAAGTAGTTACTAACAGCAGTCCTGTTTTACAAGTCAGCAGACAGGTATTGGATAACTAAGTAGGGTGACCCTTTTTACCCAGACCACAGACCTTACTGATCTCCAGTCCCGGCACTGTCACTTTACCGTGCTGTGCTTCTCTCGCCCCTACCGTCATCCCTCTTCTGGGTCATGCTCTAACCACCAAAGCCCGGTAACTACTGTTAGAGCTTCCTGTGTCTCTTTCTAGACATGGGTACAAGCACATGCGTACAAGCAAATACTACTACATATTTTTCTTTCCTCTTCTCTTTACACGTATAGTAGCATACCATTCACACTTGTGCACCTTATCAACTTACTGAGGGATCGTAGAGCCCTTTCCATATCAACATTTATTACTAATTTATTATTGTTATTATTAACACTTTATTTTTTTAGAGCAGTTTAAGGTTCACAGCAAAATTGAGGGGAAGGTATGTAGATCCCATAAGCCCACTGTCTTCACCCATCTCATTTCCTTGAGTTTCTGCGGCAATCACGGTCTTCATTACTCATTTTATACCTAATAAAACAAGACTTACGTGTTTAACTGTGAGTGTCCCTAATCTCCTCACTTCCTTCCCCATCACCCTCAGCATCACATGTTTATATGTGGTACAACTCTGAATTTGTTTGTCTTACTTTGTAGAATGCATCTCCATATGGAATACAAAATTTCAAACACTACAGACTTCCAAAGAGCTATCACAGGGGACCAGCGGTCAAGTAAGTTTTTGGTTTGGGGGATTTTCAAATTTAGGTACTTTTGTGCATGATAAATACAGTATAAAGGAAGAGACTTCATATTTTAATAATTTGGCAGTTTTTGATTAAATTGAGAAAATAATTTTTACTTGCAAGATTATATTTAATTTGGTTATTGTTTCAATTTTTGTTAAGTTTGTCACTTTCAATTATAGGCAATTTTATTTTATTTTTTTTTAAGATTTTGTTTATTTATTTGACAGACAGAGATCGCAAGTAGGCAGAGAAGCAGACAGAGAGAGAGGAGGAAGCAGGCTCCCTGCTGAGCAGAGAGCCCGATGCAGAGCTCCATCCCAGGACCCTGGGATCATGACCTGAGCCGAAGGCAGAGGCTTTAACCCACTGAGCCACCCAGGCGCCCCTATAGGCAATTTTAGATCAAGGAAGAACAATGAGCAAATAAAACGTAGCTGCTCTTTGGTTTGAAGTTTTTCTTTTGTATTTCTTATAAATATTTCTGTTTTTTATTATTATTATTATTATTATTATTATTATTTAAAGATTTTATTTTTTTGTTTGTTGGAGGGAGAGATCACAAGTAGGGAGAGAGGCAGGCCGGTAGAGGGGGAAGCAGGCTCCCCTGGCTGAGCAGAGATCCTGATATGGGGCTCAATCCCATGAGCCTGAGATAATGACCTGAGTTGAGGGCAGAGGCTTAACCTACTGAGCCATCCAGGTGCCCCTTTATTATTACTATTTTTAAGTATTCTCTATCTCCATTGTGGGGCTTGAACTCACAACTTCGAGACCGAGAGTCACATGCTCTCCTGACTAAGCCAGGCAGGAGCCCCATTCCAGTTCCACTTGTATTTTGAACCATACACCAGGGCTGTTACTTTTCTTAAGAAATTAGTCTTTTAGGTTACATGGTAAACATTATCATGGAGTTACATAAGGATTTTTTTTTTAAGATTTATTTCTGTATTTATTTGAGAGACAAAGACAAAGAGAAGGAGGGCAGGCACGAGCATGGGGAGGGGCAAAGGGAGAGGAGAGAGTGAATCTCAAGTAGACTCCCCGCTGAGTGCAGAGGCCGCTATGGGGCTGCATCCCAGGATCCTGAGATCATGACCTGAGCTGAAATAGAAGAGTTGGATGCTTAACTGACTGAGACACTCAGGCGCTGCTTACATAAGAATTATTGAAGAGTTTATTTATTTATTTTTTTTTTTTTTAAGATTTTATTTATTTATTTGACAGAGATCACAAGTAGGCAGAGAGGCAGGCAGAGAGAGAGGAGGAAGCAGGCTCCCCGCGGAGCAGAGAGCCCGATGCGGGGCTCGATCCCAGGACGCTGGGATCACGACCTGAGCCGAAGGCAGAGGCTTTAACCCACTGAGCCACCCAGGCGCCCCATATTGAAGAGTTTAAATGTTAGCCAGCCAGACCAAACTTCTGAGGCAGGGGTCCTTGTCTGTTTTGTTATCCATTTTTTCTTCAGGGTCTATCAAAGGTGCCCATAAAGATTGGTTGTTTAGTGAATGCATGTTCATTCATAAATAAAATGTAATCAAGGTAATGTGATGTTAAGAGAGTTGTAATTAGAGCATAAGGAGACTAAATTTCACAGCATATAATATGATTTTATATTGAAACAAATAATAACAAAATTAACCACTTACAGTTCTACCACTCTAACAAACTTGTTTGATTTCCATGTTCCTTTAAGCTTTTTGTTCATATATCCATCTTACATTTTACCATTTTAAAAAGTGGAGTGATAAGATAGAAACAATGTTAGCAGCAGCCCTTTCTCCCCATGGGTCCTGTCCCCGTGCTTTAATAAAAATCACCTTTCTGCACCAAAACCAAAACAAAAACATTAAATTCTGCTTTTATCACCTAGCACGTCATTAACAGAGTACCCTGTTACAGTACCCTTGGTAATTATTACATTAATAGGTGTATAACAGTGGCAGTGTTACTTTTAAGTAATTATTTTAAATGCATATGTTGGTCAGATTTTTAGGAGTAAAGAGTGTCCTTCAAATTATGCTTTATTCAGATGTGGGCAAAAGTAAGAGCTGTGTAAACCTACCCAGTTAGTAGATTGTACATGTGAGATTATTCTGGAAAGTTGCTTAACTTTGTTTTGTCAATTTTTTTTGTTGTTATATTAAGATTTCTCATACCGTAAGTTATTGTTATAAATGCAGCTCAGATCTTAAAAGTGGGGGAAAAAATTGCTTACTCTTTTTCTTTTTAAAAAGATTTTATTTATTTATTTGACAGAGATAGAGAGAAACAGTGAGAGAGGGGATACAAGCAGGGGAAGTGGGAGCGGGAGAAGCAGGCTTCCTGATGAGCAGGGAGCCTGATACGGGGCTCAATCCCAGACCCTGGGATCATGACCTGAGCCAAAGGCAGATGTTTAATGACTGAGCCACCCAGGTGCCCCTGCTTACATTTTTTATAACGTTTTTTTTGTAGCTCTGGTATTATGGGGAAAATTTATTTGTGCTACATGGAAAATTTCTTATGGTGATTCCATACAAGTGTGAAGTATCTTCATTAGCAGGTGCTCTTGGAAAACTCAAGCACAGTCAAGATCCAGGTAGGAACTTCTGTTTGTGGTTTGTTTTTTTAAGTAACCTCTATATCCATTGTGGGTCTTGAACCTGAGATCAAGAGTTGCATGCTCTACTGACTGAGCCAGCCAGGTGCCCCCGGACTTTCTGTTTTTTTACTAAGATAAACCATTTTATTAACATCCAGTTTGATGTAGATTTCTACAACCATCAGTTTGCAGAACCTGTTTTTGATGTTGAAATTTGCCACGATTATTGAAGTTTCCTTGACCCAGGTGTCTACCTTGGGAACAGTCTCCATTGCAGATGCTGCTGCAGCCTGAAGATCTAGACTGATGTCAGCCTGGTTCTGACATCAGGGGCAGTGCGAGAGTCCAGACAAAATGATTAATAGTTTCAACCTTCCAGGCTTATCAGTGGTCTCCTCTCTTGGCTTAATGTTACTGGCACGTAGCTTTATACTGTATTATGACGTACTGATCTGGGGTTCTCAAGGGAATTCAGTGGTCTTTAATGCTTCTCTTAAACTGTGCACAAATGGTCATTTTTTTGTTGTTCTTTGATTGGTTGGCAAAATACAGTAGGTCAAAAAATTCCAGAAATTGTATGCTTTGTGTTTTCTTAGGCACTCAGACTGTGCCTCACTTTGTAAACTGGGAAACATCTCGGGGACATAGACTTGGATCCCAGAACTCAGAGCAGTCGAAGAGAATTGTAAGTTTAGTAGTTGAAATAGAAATGTTAATGCAAATGTGGTGGGGGGGGAGAAAAAAAAGAAAAGGTTGAATTACCTTAATGATTCACATCTGTATAATGCTTATAGCTTTGATATTTCTTTTTTTTTTTTAATTTTTATTTATTTGACAGATCACAAGTAGGCAGAGAGGCAGGCAGAGAGAGATGGGGAAGCAGGCTCCCTGCTGAGCAGAGAGCCTGATGCTGGCCTCAATCCCAGTACCCCAAGACCATCACCTGAGCTGAAAGCAGAGGCTTAACCCACTGAGCTACCCAGGCTCCCCCCCTTTGATCTTTCTTACCTTTTTTTTAAAGATGTTATTTATTTATTTATCTGACAGAGAGATCACAAGTAGGCAGAGAGGCAGCTAGAGAAGGCGAAGCAGGCTCCCTGCTGAGCAGAGAACCCAATGTGGGGCTTGATCCCAGGACCCCAAGATCATGACCTGAGCCTTAGGCAGAGGCTTAACCCACTGAGTCACCCAGGTGCCCTTGATCTTTTTTAAAAAAGATTTTATTGAGAGAGAGAGCATGCATGCATGTGCATGTGACCCATGGGAGGGGGCTGTGGGAGAGGGAGAAGCAAACTCCCCACTGAACAGGGAGCCCAATGTAGGACTTAATCCCAGGACCCGGAGATCTTGGCCTGAGCTGAAGGCAGACACTCAACGACTGAGCCACCCAGGCACCCCTATATTTATCTTAATGACAGAGCTATTTGAATCTTGAACCCACGAACCTGACATCTGTTATCCAGAAATGACATGTGTAGTGTAGTAGTTAATTTTTATGGGCATATATATGTTTAAGACACAGATAGGAAAATGGGCAGTTTGCAATTAGTAATAATGCCTTCCTGAGAGTAGAGATTTTGTGTTTAAGAAACAAATACATTAAAAGTCTTAAAGGTATTTAAATTAGTTGCAATAAATCCACTTTTCACTATAACCAAATTAAGATAGTTTAAAAAGTTTTTGATTAGAGCATACGTATGCTATTCTAGACTCTTTAGGACACCTTATAGTCTCTTAAATATATTTTGGATCTTTGGCATTGTTTTGAGAACCTCATTAATTTACTTGATTCCAGTTAAGGAGAAGAAAAACTGAAGTGAATGTACAGAATCCAGCATCCAAACAACTTCTGTCTGCTATAAAGGTAAATATAGTATTAAAAATACCAAAAATAAGCTCAAGTGGTTAAATCCCATCTACTTTCATTCATTCTTATTTTTATGATTTTTTTTTTTGTATCTGTAGCTAACAGTTGTGTAGTACATTAAGGTGGTCAGAGCTATCTAGTACTTTGGCTTATTTGACTTTTACTAAGTATTTTGTGAGGTCACTGTGATGGTGGCAGCCTCATCACTATCTCTTTCCCTTTGCATTGAATATGTTTGTAACTTAGCCTCTTAAAGAATTTTATTTCTAAACTCTGGCATTGTGTTTTGTTTTGTGTTTTGTAGTTTTGTCTTTGGGCAGTGAATTGCAGCATCAACTCTAGGTTCACAGGATTGCATGAATACTGTTAATGATTTAAGAAAATGTTGAGCCAGCAACTTTTTTTTCTTTTTTTTAAAGATTTTATTTATTTATTTGACAGAGAGAGAGAGAGACATCACAAGTAGGCAGAGAGGCAGGCAGAGAGAGGAAGGGGAGCAGGCTCCCTGCTGAGCAGAGAGCCCGATGCGGGGCTCAATCCCAGGACCCTGAGATCATGACCTGAGCCGAAGGCAGAGGCTTAACCCACTGAGCCACCCAGGCACCCCAAGCCAGCAACTTTAAAGTTCAGAGTGACTTTAATGTACCGGACTGAACTGTCTTCTGCCCTTTCAGAAAGATTCAGAAAAACACATTGAAGAAGAACTATGTAAATTTTTGGCCATTAAGCCAACACCTGACTTTAATACTATTATTGGAGACATAGTATCAGAACTCCTGGGAAGACACAAAGCAGAACCATCATTTTATCCCCGGAACTCTTTGATGCAGCTTATCCAAACACATGTGCTTTCTCATAGGTAAGTGTTTCTGTATACCAAACTTGACATGCAATAACTTCTTTGACCTTGATTTTTACTAATTTTCATACTCTGAAAAAGCTTATACAGTATTTGCACTTGAGATTTTTTTTAATACACCAGAATGATTCATGATTTTTTTGTCTTAGCTTATGCCCTGGCTTGATGGAGGCTGCCTTAGAAAAGGCAGATGTACAGGTGTTACAGCTCTGTCTACAACAGTTCCCTGACATTCCCGAAACAGTCACCTGTGCGTGCTTAAAAATTTTCTTGAGGTAAGTTAGAAGCTGAGGGTCCTTTTTCATTACTGCATTTTTAATCTTTTACATTACTTGATTTCTGAAACTTTGAATGCCTACAAAATGAACATTTGTCCAGTGAGATCATGCAGTGATTAGAATTCATTTCTCGCTTTCAATTAACACGATAGCATTAGTGATGGCAGTCTTCAAGAAGCAGAAATCAATATGGAATCAGTTTCTGACTATAGTGATTCTGTGCAAGAGGAGAAAATGGAAGAGCAAACGGAAGTTCTTCACAATGGCTTCAATGCTGAAGAAGAAAACTGTGGTAACTGTGATCGGGAGTTAAACAAAAAGCCTCAGGATGCAGCAGAGGAGACCATGTCGTGCCCTGTGATACCAAAGAGAGCAGCTCTGCTGTATCCTTTGAAATAATTTCTCCCGCATTGTCTCTTTCCCTACACTCAAGTGCTGAGCAGCAACGAGGGAGTAAATAGATCATTTCGGTTATTTTGTTTTCCAGTTTTTTTCAGTTTCTGCTGGAAAATGGAATACAGTCAGTGCTCTCTGCAAACAGCTTTCTTAAACCTGATTTAAGAAGCTTTGTGAGGGCAGAAACTTTATTGATTCTAAAAATTAATATTCTGGATAAATGCCAATTACAGGAGTGAAGTATCCCAAATCCCCTCCGGTATTTATGAGGAAGTTCAGTGATAGAACTCTTTGAGAATAGTAAAACTTCTTATACATTTAGAAGAGATATCACTGGGGAAAGGAGTTACTCATAATTTCAGTGGAAAAGCCTTTATTTATTGAAACAAGGTTTTCCTTTAGTCCTAAGTAGAAATGCAATTCTTCATTCGGCTTACAGCGAAATGTTTCTTCTGCCTCACTTGAAAGACATTCCAGCACAACATGTCACTGTAAGTGTTCTTAGCATCCTATACAATTTTATTTCTGCTTTATTGATTTTTTAAAAGACTTTATTTATTTGAGAGACAGAGAGCGTGCATCAGATGGGGAAGGGTCAGAGGGAGAAGCAAACTCTCCACTGTCTGGGGAGCTTCGTGGGGCAGGTGGAGGCGGGGGGAGGCTTGATCCTTGGGCCCTAGGATCATGACCTGAGCTGAAGGCAGACACTTAACTGACTGAGCCACCCAGGTGCCCCTTATTTCTGGTGTACATTTTCCTGCTTAACTCTAACCAGCTTTAGGGCATTTTTGGAAAGGTTATCAGGTTCTTTCATGTGAATAAGAGGTTTCCCAGCCCCATCCTGAAAAATAGTGTCTAGGAGACGAGTAACTTTTGGTTGGCAGATCTTAGCGTATTCCTGGTGCCAAGCCTGAAGGCCAGGTTAATCCATCTAAGTTAAAAGCCAGTGTCTGGCTGGTGGGGGTAGAGCATGTGACGCTTGATCTCGGGGTTATGAGTTCGAGCCCATGTTAGGTGTAGAGATTACTTTAAAAATACATATATACATACATACATAGATACATACACGTTTTGGGTGTTTAGTTGTTGTTGTTGTTGTTTTTCTTTAAGTAGAAACTAAAAGTTGCTGAGAGATGGATTTTCTTTTCTATTTACTACTTAAAAACAGAATAAGCTCCCCAGCCACCTCTCCCAAACCAGGTGAATTCCTCATTGATGGCAACAACTACATTTTATTCATTTCTGTCTCCCCAGGTGTCTAGCATATTTGTTTGATGTATAACTAAACTCAGTGCCTTCTTAATTTTTTTTTGTCTCTTTGTTAGCTTGATATAGAGAGAACATTTTCCTATCAAGGTGATAAATTGTCCTTTTTTCCCTACCCAGCTATTTCTCCAGTATTTGTATTTCCTTTATCTGAAGTGTAGTGAAAATGCTACTATGACTCTTCCTGGGCTACACCCTCCAACCCTGAACCAAGTAAGATCATCTTTTTTTCAATTTATTGTTTTACTTTTTATTTTAATTCAAATATAGATAACATACAGTATTATACTAGTTTCAAGTATACAGTACAGTGATTCAGCCCTTCCTTAAAACATCCAGTGCTTACCACGATCAGTGAACTCTCTTACTCCTCTTCGCCTGTTCGCCCTATCCCTCCACCTGCCTACCCTCTGGTAATCGACAGTTGTTCTAATTAAGAGGCAGTTTTATTGGTTTGTCTCTTTTTTCTTTGTTCATATGTTTTGTAAATTCCCTACATGGGTGAAGTCATGTGAAAAAGATTGAGTTATGCCCGTGAAATAAGTGTAAATCGAAGAAGAGTGTTTTTTTATGCTGGTTAGAAATTACTCTGTTTCTAAACTTAAATGTTTAGATTTTAGTAAAAACGACCAATTTTTATAACTGATGTAATTCTGGACTTTGTAAAATGAATTAAGCTGAAATTAAATTTAAAATCTTAATTTTCCTTTTCCTGTTTGTCTTCAGATTATGGATTGGATATGTCTCCTTCTGGATGCTAACTTTACTGTTGTTGTAATGATACCAGAAGCAAAAAGTCTACTGTTGAGTCTTTACAAGTTTGTGAAATCCCAGGTGTGTGATTATTTGATATATGCTGAGTTTCATAGTACCTGAGTTATCACTTAAATTATAATTTATTCTTAAAATTTTTATCTTGGAATAGTTATAAGTGGTCATGGAGGATTTGTACTTGTGAAAGTTATGGTAAAAGTTACTCTGAAACTTTTTTCTTTAGATTTGCATTTGTTCCGAGCTCAACAAGATTGAAGTAAGCTTTCGTGAGCTGCAGAAATTAAATCAAGAAAAGAACAATAGAGAATTATATTCGATTGAAGTCCTGGAACTCTTCTGATATAACCAGTTCTCCTTCACGGACGTTTTATGAGCCTCTTTTATCTGATTTCTTCCTGCTCATCCAGGCAAGGGATGTGTTTTGTTTGTGACTCTTGCTGTCAGTGACAAGAGAAATGTGTCAGCTAGTACCTGGTCCGTCACTTACGGATGATCCTGGTTGGACTGTAGGTTTCATGTGAACCTATTTTACTTTATAGACATTGGTGGGGAGAGGTTCCGAAGCTTTTTTTAAATATGTAACTGAGCTGATTTTAAGTAAACTTATTTGTGTATTGATAAAAATCTAATTTCTTACCATGTTTTTTGATTAGTTCTTCATTTAGTTAAAGAAAAAAAAATCACCATAGAAACGGTGATTTTAACAAGAATGTAGTTTTATTAGAGTCAGAAGCTGTCCCAGTGCGTCTAAGCTCTTGGGTCACAAAGGAGGTGAATTCTGGAAGCAGGGTGGGACATATGTTCATACAGACATAGGTTTCTCTTCTGCCACTTTCTTCTGTCCTTTACCTTCTTTACATGCTCAGGGGTTGAACAATACCTCTTTCTATTTATTGTCTCTCAGATTATCTTCGTGATTAGTGGGTAATTTAGGTTTCTCTTCTGAAAATAGTTTTTTATAGGTTGACTGACCATAGAGTTTCCCGTTTTAATTCTTTGGATTTAGGGCAAGTGAGGGACTTTATGTAGACAAAATGGTATTTTGTTTCTTGAAAAGAAACTCAAATTTATCTTTGGTAAAAGTGAAATAATTCTTTCAGGTGTTGAATAAGATCTCTATAAATAACTTAAAACACGTCTGAGCTGTGCAAGTCTCTGTTAAGTAAATCATTTTGAGACCTGTTTTAACTTGAAGGGTTAGAATATGTTAAAAACAAATATTCCTGTTAAACTCTAGTGCAGAAATGCAAGTTCAAGTGTGATTATAGAGATCAGAGTTACAGAATCCCAGCTACTTAACATAATTTGCATCAGAAAAAGGCTTCATTTTAGGCTGGCACTCTCTGTAAACTGTAGTTAGAACTACGGCGGGTAACAGACAGCAGCTGCTTAATCTGTCTTTAAGCCTGAGAGAAAAGATTACAAGGGTAACCCCGTATATTAATTGTCATTTCACTTCGTGTCATAGGACTTCTTGCTCAGTTTAAAGTGATTACAGTTACTTCTCAGCAGAAGTAAAAAATGCAGGCTTTCATAGTCGTTTCTGTATATGTCCTTATAAAAATAAATACTGGTTCTTTTACAGTCTTTATTGTGAAGTTTAGTAATTTGGTTATAAATATAGAAACATTGCCGATGCTCAATATAAGTACAAAATTAGGTTGCCTATGGTCTGAGTCACTAAATTTAGAAATAAGGATTTTATAAGGACATACAGAAAACTTTTTTATTGAAGTACAATTGACAGCAGACTCTTATAGGCTGAGTCCTTCAAACCAAGGATTGTGTCTTACCCTTTCTGCACTCTAAACACAGGACCACAGGCACATGATTAGTGTTCAGTAAATGGTTATTGAATAATGGATCTTATCTGTCCAGCTAGAGGGTAACAATTCTGAGGGTTTGCAGTAATCTTTCTAGAAAATAAATCTATCTGTGTTCACTACCCATAGGCAGTTTACCTTTTTCCTCTATCCTTTATTCTATTTATTTATTTATTTATTTTTAAGATTTTATTTGTTTGAGAGAGAGAGCAAGCATGGGGGATGGGGCAGAGGGAGAAGCAGACTCCTTGCTCAGCAGGGAGCCTGATGTGGGGCTCTGTCCCAGTACCCTGGGATCATGTCCTGAGCTGACACTTAAAACTGACTGCGCCACTCAGGCACCCCAGATAGAGTTGTGGTTTTTGTGTATTAGATATTTTATTTCTTTTTTTTTTTTTAAGATTTTTTTTTATTAATTTATTTGACAGAGATCACAAGTAGGCAGAGAGGCAGGCAGAGAGATAGGAGGGGGAAGCAGGCTCCCTGCTGAGCAGAGAGCCTGATATGGGGCTCGATCCCAGCACCTTGGATCATGACCTGAGCCAAAGGCAGAGGCTTTAACTCACTGAGCCACCCAGGCGCCCCTAGATATTTCATTTCTAATACAATTCAGATCCCAGTTGTTCCACTACTTTATGCTCATTTTCATACTTAGGATACTGTAATTTGGTGTTTCATCTTAGGACTATAACCCCAAATTACTATATAATTTTGTGTAGGAAAATTTTGTTTGTGTAAGACCTGCTTCACAGTAGTCCTTCTTGGGATGTAGTTTATAGGAACACCTCGTGACAATAAATGGGTTCCATCCGTATAATCCTCAAAAGACTCTCTGATAGATTCCACTTGAGATTCTCTTTCTCCCTCTACCCCTCCTGCTCGCACTCTGTCACTTGCTTTCTTGAAGATAAATAAATCTTCAAAAAAAAAAAAAAAAAATGCCTGGGTAGCTTAGTCAGTTAAGCATCCAACTTGACTTTGGCTCAGGTCATGATCTCAGGATCGTGAAATTGAGCCCTGTGTCTGTCTTGCCCTTCAGGTGGAGCCTGCTTAAGATTCTCTTTCCCTCTGCCTCCCCCCAAAAAAGTTCTCTCTCACCTAATAGAGAAGCTGAGAGATTTCTTCTTAATTTTTTAAAATAATTTATTTTTTTAAAGATTTTGTTCATTTGAGAGAGAACTAGCAAGCATGAGCGAGAGAGAAAAGCAGACTCCCTGCTGAGCAGGGAGCCCAATGAGGAGCTGGATCCTAGGACCCTGAGATCATGACCTGAGCTAAAGGTAGACGCTTACCCGACTGAGCCCCCCAGGTACCCCACAATTTATTTTTTCAATACAATTTAAGTAAGCCCTATGCCTAATGTGGGGCCTGAACTCATGACCCCAAGATTAAGAGTCGCATGGTCTGCCAGCTGAGCTAGCCGGGCACCCCAAGAAGCTGAGAGATTTGCTCAAGATTGCTTACTACTCAGTGGCAGTGTTTGGGCTCAAACTCAAGCTCTTTTTAAAAATAAGTACTGGAGGCAACGACTGGATGGCTCAGTGGGTTAAGCATCTGTATTTCGCTCAGGTCATGGTCCCAGGGTCTTGGGATTGGGTCTCACATCAGGCTCCTTGTTCTGCAGGGAACCTGCTTCTCTGCCTGCTGCTCCCGCTCTGTGTGCTCTCTTTCTCTCTCTGACAACTAAATAAATACAGTATTTTAGAAAATTGGGTGCAGAGCCTACTTTTACAAAAACAACTTAAAATTTCTTATTAAAAATAAAAGTAAGTATTAGTATTTTAAATTTTGTGCAAATACACTAAAACCCTCAGGAAAACATCACTTAGGACCATAGGTATTAGGCTAACACACTTAAGCCTTTCTTGCTGAAACCCTGTGCCAGGGAAGATTATACTGTGGTTCGAGAAGAGGCAAGGACTCAAGCTCTGTTAGGAGCTGTTAGCAGATGAAATTTGAAGATTAAATATGATTAAATAATTACTGAATGGCAATTAGTAAGACAGCCCGGGTGGCAAATAACTACAAGATGAAGGAAAGTTCCTACAAATATGAAGCTAATAAGGAAGCAAGGGATTGGTTAGACACAGAAGCAGAATTCCTGCCTTTTACGTGCTTATTCCTGTCTAGAAGAGGAGACAACAAAACAAAATCAATAGCGATACAAGCTCATCTTTCCATGCCCAATGAGTCTGACAGTTAAGTCTTCTGGAGTGCTCCATAAAGAAGAATCTATAGCAGTGTTTCCTGAACTTTTAGGATCATAGATGAGTACAGTTTCCAAAAGATTCTGGGTTCTGACATAAGGTTACCAAGGCTTTGTTTTGCTAATTAACATCTTTTTTATTTTTTTAAGATTTTATTTATTTACTTGACAGAGAAATCACAAGTAGGCAGAGAGGCAGGCAGAGAGAAGGGGGAAGCAGGCTCCCTGCTAAGCAAAGAGCTTCATTCGGGGCTCAATCCCAGGACCCTGAGATCATGACCTGAGCTGAAGGCAGAGGCTTCGGGTGCCCGTGAGCCACCCAGGTGCCCCTGTTTTGCTAATGAACCTCTAAAATGTACTCTATTTTGCCCTAATTTTTCTCAAATCACCTCCTGCGTGTGCTAACAGCCACCAGGCATCAACCCATGGACTTCTGTTTGGAGCCACAGGTCTAGAGTATGGTCAGAGGAAGGTTAGACCTAGGCTTTCAGTAGACAAGATTTATATAGGCAGAAGTAAGCACCAAAAATAATTCAGAACTACAGTCAAGAAAATTGAAATTAGCATCTTTAATTTTGCTGTGATGAATTACATTTTTCTGAAATTAATTTGCTGCTTACAAGATGAATATGATACTGCTTTGAGTGTAATCTACTGAAAGTCACGTGATGATTCACGTCTCCTACCATTTTTCTCATTGAACTGTCAACGAACTTTTCATTTCCGTAGTTGGCCATGACAACATTTTCCCTTTATTTTGCACAAAAGCTTTTCTGTCAGCGTATGCAAGTTTTAAATATTCAGTTCCTAGAAGGGTCATCTAGTTTGGAGGTTGGGAAACCATAAGCTATGGGACGTACCTATCTGACTGCAGTTTCTGTCTGGCTCGCAAACTAAGGATGACTTTATGTATATATATATATTTTAAAGATTTTATTTATTTATTTGACAGAGAGAGATCACAAGTAGGCAGAGAGGCAGGCAGAGAGAGAGAGGAAGGGAAGCAGGCCCCCTGCTGAGCAGAGAGCCCGATGCGGGACTCGATCTCAGGACCCTGAGATCATGACCCGAGCCGAAGGCAGCAGCTTAACCCACTGAGCCACCCAGGCGCCTGGCTTTATATTTTTTAATGGTCAGGAAAGAAAATCAAAAGAGCAGTAATAATTCTTGACACATAAAAATTATATGGAATTTAGATTTTGGTGTCTGTAATATACCTGGTGGCTGGTGGGTTGGGCATGTATCACGTTGTAGGGTGAGGCCCTGTAAGGAGAACCCGTGCCCAAGGGACCACAGCATGAACTAGCAAGTGAAAGGCACCTGACAGGTTGAGAGAGAGACACTGCAGAAGAAAGGAAAATGGTTTGTCTCTATTACCTTTAGTGACACTTCTCACCTGCTTTTGAGCGAGGAGCCCCACATTTTCAGTTTGGCCTAGACTTTGAAAATGATGTAACTGGCCCTGCCTGTACTTTCCTTATTCAGAGGGAGGACAATAACACCTGCCTTCTGAGATTGCTGTGGAAATGAAATAAAATACCTTAAGATGAAAGATCACATTCTGCCTAGACTGGCTTTTGTACAGCACTTGAGAGTTTACATGTAATTTCTAGTATGATGACTCCATTGCTGTGTACGGAAAGGTGAGATGGGCCGTGTAGACATGGCTGAGAAGAGCAGAGCCCAGGAAGGCTACAGAGACGAACCCAGATGCAGGTAGTACAAGTAGTGCCAGGATTCTGTTCAGAGGTTTCATTTTGCCAGCAGAATCCACAGCTTGATGAGGGCATTGTGACACCAGTGCAGGTAGTTTTCTATGGGATCATCATGAAACAGGACGAGCTTGTAAATTATGCTAGGTTACCCAGGAGCCTATGACTTTAAGTAACCCACGTGGGTAGTGCCCAGTATATAGATGAATAAAATGCTGTCCCCATCTTCAAGTGTCTCCCAGTCCTATGGGGAGTCCTACAATGTTTCCAAGAAACATTGTAAGCAGAACATTTAATGTCCTAAGTGCTGGGGGAGTTTTGAGGAGGGTGAAGCTTGCTCCCAGTTAGGGAATCATGGAAGGCTTTGTGGAGGAGGTGGCATTTGAAGTCCATTTTATAAGATGAGTGAAGACTGGAAATACGGAATTGAGAGAGGACACTTCTAACAGAAGAGTCAAAAGCAAGATCACTGGGTGCCTGATTGGCTCTGTCAGTGGAGCATGTGACTCTTGCTCTAGGGGCCTGAATTCAAGCCGCACGTTGGGTGTAGAGCTTACTTTAAAAACAAATGGGTGCGGGGCACCTGGGTGGCTCAGTGGGTTGAAGTCTCTGCCTTCGGCTCGAGTTGTGATCCCAGGGTCCTGGGATCGAGCCCCACATCACCTTCTCTGCTCAGTGGGGAGCCTGCTTCCTCTTCTCTCTCTGCCTGCCTCTCTGCCTACTCATGATCTCTGTCTGTCAAATAAATAAAATCTTGAAGAAAAAAAAAAAAAACATAAAAAACAAATGGGTGTCCAGCTGGCTCAGTTGGTTGAGCATGAGACTCTTGGTCTTGGGGTTGTGAGTTCAAGCCCAGCATTGGGTGTAGAGATTACTTAGAAATAAATTTTTTTAAAGATTTTATTTATTATTAGACAGAGATCACAAGTAGGCAGAGAGGCAGGCAGAGATGGGCAGGGGGAAGCAGGCTCCCTGCTGAGCCGAGAGCCCTATGTGGGGCTCGATCCCAGGACCCTGAGATCATGACCTGAGCCAAAGGCAGAGGCTTAACCCACTGAGCCACCCAGGTCCCCTGCCTTCTTTTTTATTTTTCAAGATTTTATTTATTTATTTGACAGAGAGGGAACCCAAGCAAAGGGAGTGGGAGAAGGAGAAGCAGGCTTCCTGCCGAGCAGCCCCATGTGGGGCTCGATCCCAGAACCCTGGGATCCTGACCTGAGCCAAGCAGACGCTTAACGACTAAACCACCCAGATGCCCCAAAAGTATTGCTTTTTTTTAAAAAATTGTGATAAAATACACATACCATGAAGCTAAGCATCTTAACTACTGTTAAGTGTGCAGTTCAGTAATGTTAGGTCTATTCACATTGTTGTACAACCCATCTCCAGAGCTTTTTCATCTTGCAAAACTGAAACTGTACCCATTAAACAACTTCCCTTCCCCCCCTCTCCGCCCCCTGCCTCTGGCAACCATTCTATTTTCTGTCTCTGAGTTTGACTTTTCTAGATAACTCACGTCTGTGAAATCATACAATATTTGTTTTTTTGTGACTGGCTTCTTTCACTTGGCACAATATCTCTAAATTTCATCCGTGCTGTAGCCTGTGTCGAACTGCCCTTTTTTTAAGGTCAGATAATATTCCACTGCAGGTACGTACCACGTTTTGTTTATCCATTCTGTCGCCGTCACACTTGTGTTGCTTTCGTGCTTGGCTCTTGGGACTAATGCTACTATTGTAAGAGAGGAACAACTTAACTTTCTTCCTCTGCCCTGTAAGGTTCTCTGGCTGGGGCCCTGCAAATCGGACAGACTCAGGATCGATGAATAGGAGAGAAATGGTTTCTTCACGAGTGTGTACACACAGGAGAACTCCGTGATGAGGGACTCGGGGTGATTAGAAGCATCTTAACTAAAGAACAGTAAATTTTATAGAGCAGCAATAAGACAAAGCACCAGGACTGTGTGCTTCTAGAGGCAGCAAAGTATGGGAAGGTTACCATCTGGGGGGAAGCATTGGAAGATAAGGGCTCCTTAGTAGTGTTTGGTACGTGGAGTCATGGAGTCCTCTGGTACTGTTCCTGAGCTGGAGTCTAGCATTGTCTCTGATGACGAAGAATTGCCCACCGTCCTGACTGTAGAGGTGGGGAGGGCAGGCAGTTTGTCCTGTGTCTTCTATTTTCCCTTTTTCAGTTGCCTTCACGCCAGGGTCTCCTGGCAGGCTCAGTTGGTGGAGCCTATCACCCTTGATCTCAGGGTTTTGAGTTCAAGCCCCGTGTTGGGTGTAGACATTACTAAAAATAAATAAACAATAAAAACTCTTGTGCCAGGGAAGCACATTATACACTGTGTACTCTGTACCCCTTCACTGTGAACATCAATGTACAAATATTTCTTCAAGACCCTGCTTTCGGTTCAGATTTATACCCCAAAATGGAATTGCTAGAGCGTATGGTAATTCTACCTTTTTTTTTTTTAAGGTTTTATTTATTTATTTGACACAGAGAGAGAGAGATCACAAGTAGGCGGAGAGGCAGGCAGAGAGATGGGGGAAGCAGGCTCCCTGCTGAGCAGAGAGCCCGGTGCGGGGCTCAATCCCAGGACCGTGGGATCATGACCCGAGCCGAAGGCAGAGGCTTAACCCACTGAGCCACCCAGGCGCCCCGGTAATTCTACTTTTAATATCTTGAAGGACTGCCACGCTGTGTTACGTTCCTACCAGCAGGACACAAGGGGCCAGTTTCCCCACGTCTTGCCAGCTCTTGTTGTTTTCTGAGTTGGGTTGGGTTTGGGGTTTTGATGGTAGCCATTCTGAGAGGTACAAGGTGATGGCTCATTGTGGGTTCGATCTGAAAGGCATGGCTGTTTGAGCTCTCACCCCGGGGCAGCTCCCCCACCAGCCCCTATGACAGTGCTCCCTCGGTCAGATCACTACAGAAGCCTCCTACACAGCCCTCAGCTTCTGTCCTCGTCCCCTGCAATCCGCTCCCCACGTAGCAGATGGAGCAATCCTACTACACACACACACACACACACACACACACACACACACAGACAAATCAGTCTTTTCAAACATGCGTCCATGTATCACTTCCCTTCTCCCCATCACCGACTGCGCCCCCGCCCTGTCTTGCTCCTGCAATCGTATCCATCAGTCTTTCTTCCTGGAGACTTTCCTTCCTCATCTTCTTGGGATTTGTCCTCAGATGTCACCTCAGCGAAGCCTTCCCTGTCCTCCCCGCTTCTCCCCTTCTGTGCCCACAGTGGCACGGAATGGCACTCTCCTACCTTTCTCATTCACTTCCCTCTAGAAGACTGTTCACTCTCCAACAATCTGCCCTAGATTTTACTTATTCATCTGTTGGGGAGGGGGATGGCTGTCTATCCACGGGACAGAAAACTTGTTCTCTGCTTTCCTCCAAGCGCTGGGTCAGCGCCTGGCACAGGGCAGGCATTTATCTGTCGAATGAGTGAGGAGAGCAGCCAAGGCCACGAGATGGAGAAACGAATGCCCTCAGCCCTGACATTGCGGACAGTGAGCCGCCAGGGCGCCCTCTCGAGGCGATCTCATCTGTAAGCAGCCTGGCCGGACGGAGGGTGCCCCTGCGAGCTAAAGGGAGGAGAACTTTTTCTGATGTTGAGAGTTCAAGTACACGTCCTCCTGAACCTGCACCTGGGCTTTACAGTGGTTGACGTAAACATGGGAGGCAACAGAAGGAAAACAATTGCGGGAAGTCCTGTGCTGCCCTCCCAGAGGCTGGGGTGGGGCCGAGTCGCTGCTATTTGAGCCACAGTGGACCCCCTTGGGCAGGGGTTTGGTTGTAAGACTTCTCCCAGAGACTTTTTGTCAGCAGTTAGGTTCACCACCCACCTGGGAGTGTGGCTTGGCCAGGGAGGTTCCAACCACTTGAAAACATAACCATGCGGACGCGCTGTATGAATTCGGTTGGCCCTTGAACAACATGAGGGTAGGGTGCCAAACTCCCTTGCAGTTGGAAATCCATGTATCAGTTTTGACTCCCCCCAGACTTTACTAATAGCCTACTGTTGACCGGAAGCTTTACTGATAACATGAACCATCAGTTAATATTCTTTGTGTGTTGTGTGTTATATATTGTATTCTTACAATAGTAAGCTAGAGAAAAGAAAATGTTACTAAAATCATAAGGGGCGCCTGGGTGGCTCAGTTGGTTGAGTGTCTGCCTTTGGCTCAGGTCACAATCTCAGGGTTCTGGGATCGAGCCCCGTGTTGGGCTCTCTGCTCAGTGGGGAGCCTGCATCACCTTGTCGCCATCCCTCTGCTTTCCACCTCTGTCTTGCATTCAATACAATCTTGAAAAAAAGAAAAAATGAGGCACCTGGCTGGCTTAGTCAGTAGAGCATGCGACTTTTTTTTTTTTTTTTTAAGTAAGGTCTAGGCCCAACATGGGACTTAAAATTATCACCCTGAGATCAAGAGTTGGAGCATGTGACTCAAGATCAGTAGGTCGGGAGTTTGAGCCTCATGTTGGGCATAGAGCTTACTCAAAAACAAAACCTTAAAAAAAAAAAAAAAAAAGGAAGAGAAAATACATTCTAAGTATTCTGCTGTATTTATCGCAAAAAACCCCACATACAGGTGGACCTGCGCAGTTTAGACCTCTCTTGTTCAGGTTCAACTGTTCTGTGTCTCCCTTCCATTAGACAGAAGTGAAAGAACAATTTGATTTCTTCAGTTTAAGTGACCTTGATGAACAAAGCAGTCATTGTCTACTCAAGCCAAGACACTGATCGCACTTGGTTGGTTTTCTTATTGAAAGGCTAGAATCTTTCCACTTAACACCCTCAGTGAGTTACTGGTGGTTGGGGCTGGCTGACAGGAGAGGCAAGAGAAATGGAAAGACGGGGTGCCTGGATGGCTAGTCGGGTGGGCGTCTGCCTTGGGCTTAGGTCATGATCTCGGGGTCCTGGGATCGAACCCCTCATCGGGCTCCCCGCTCAGCAGGGAGTCTGCTTCTCCCTCTGCCTCTCCCCCACTCATGCTCTCTCTCTGTATCTCTCTCCCTCAAATGAATAAATAAAATCTTAAAAAAAAAAAAAAATCCCTCCCAAAAGACCCAAAACTACTGGACTGGCTCAGTCAGTAGAGTGTGTGACTCTTGAACACAGGGGTGTAAGTTCGAGCCCCACATTGGGTGTAGAGATTGCCTTTTAAAAAAAAAGAGAGAGAGAGAAGCGTGTATTGATGTGCTAACGCATGTCACAATGCAAAGGAACCTCAGAAACATTATGTTGAGTGAAGGAAGCTCGTCACAAAAGGCCAGTTAGTATATGATCCCATTTATATGAAACGTCCAGAGCAGATCAGTAGTTGCCAAAGGCCAGGGGCAGGACCAGTGGAGGGAGGGATAGTAGTACATGGTGCAGTGGTGAATTTTATGTTATGTGAATTTGACCACAGTGTTTTTAAAAAAGCTTGCAGTCGGGGAGGCAGTAGAGTCAGTAGGGCCGTGTATGTGACTCTTGACCTTGGGGGTCATGAGTTAAAGCCCCACCTTGGGCATAGAGCTTACTAAAAATAAATTAAATTAAAAAGCTTGGTCAGTAGGGGCGCCTGGGTGGCTCAGTGGGTTAAGCCGCTGCCTTCGGCTCAGGTCATGATCTCAGGGTCCTGGGATCAAGTCCCGCATCGGGCTCTCTGCTCAGCAGGGAGCCTGCTTCCCTGTCTCTCTCTCTGCCTGCTTCTCCATCTACTTGTGATTTCTCTCTGTCAAATAAATAAATAAAATCTTTAAAAAAAAAAAAAAAAAAAAAGCTTGGTCAGTAGAGCATACAGTTCTTGATCTCGAGGTCATGAGTCTGAGCCCTACATTGGGCATAGAGCTTAGAATTTAAAAAAAAAATGTATATCATAATCCTTGCTACCAGAGTCCAGCCCCCTGCAGGCTCGCCCTACACAACCTGGCCAGCCCACCTCCAGCCCTTGTTCAGGCTGTCCCCTCTGCCTGCTGTTCTGTCTCCAGCCCTACCACTTGGCTTCTTACCAGTGGTTGGCTTCTTACTAGTCTAGGGGACGTCTTTCCTGACTATTCTGGCTCTACATTGGCTCCTCACTTCTTCCCAGCACTGATCGCCAGCATTATTCCCTTACTTGTTTGCTTGGGTTTTCTGTTGTCCCCGTTAGACTCTGAGGGCAAGACCCAGTCTTGCCAGAATCTAGACAGCCCCTGGTAGTCCAGATGGGCCTCAAAATGTATGGAATGAGGGATGCCCGACTGGCTCCATTGGAGGAGAGCATGGGACCCTTGACCCCAGGGTCGTGAGTTCAGGCCCTATGTTAGGTGGAGAGCCTCCTTAAAAGAAAATAATAATAATAATAATAATAAATCTTTTGAATGTTATGGAAAGAGACAAGATGTTCTTACCATGAGATAACCGAATTGACTAGAAGTATTTCACCAAAGAAACTGGGCCTTGTTACTAGCAGAGCACCTGGGTCTGTGCCGAGCCAGCTCCTTTCTGACCTCCTGAACTTATTTTTGGATAGTGCTCTAGTTCCTCATGCGACTGTCCGTGCATTAGCTCATCTTTTCTTTGGATGAAGTTCTTCAGGTGGGTATTTCTGTTATTTCTCCTTTGGAGCTATGGGAACTGGGACTCAGAGAGGCCAAATGACTTGGCTGGAGTCACAGCTCAGCCACTCTAGAGCCAACTGTGTTCATCCTCCCGCTTTGAGCAAGGGACATGGCCTCACCAGACTCCCTTTCCTGTGTTCCTCCAGTGCTTTCCCCTCTACCCGGGGAAATTACAGTGAGAATCAGGAATGCAGGGACCATGCCTGGCTGTGGTCATAGCCTTTAATCAAGTTGTGTTATTGTCATTCTTCCATGTTGACATGACCCTGGAGGGGTGGGCCTCTTCTCTCTGCTTCACCTATAAGTTTCCTGAAAGGCTGGGGCTCCGGGCGCTGGAGCCTCGAGCTGGGATCTCAGGGTCCGGAAAGCCACAAGCCTGGGTCCTCCCAGCCTCTCCCTACACGCTCTTCATACCGCACACGAGCGCACACACACAGATGCTCAGTGCAGTGGAATTTCCAGCTTGGACAGGGAGAAAGGAATGTATATCGAGGCCCACAATAGCCAGAAAAATAATTCAGCCTGGCCCCATTCCCAGGGCCGGGCGTCCCTCGTGTCGTCCAGACCAGAGTCCACACCCAGTCACTTCTGACCAAGCGCCCAGCCCAGCTGCTCTGCTGCTCTCCCGGAACCACCCTCTCAGGGTGGGGTGTGCATTGGCAAGACTCAGAGGGCAAAGGGTGAAAGGGCCCAGAGAGGAGCTGAGGGAAAGAAGGCCCTTCCCTCCCCGCCCCCTCCCCCGCCCCCCCCCCCCCCCCAGCACAGTGCTTCAGCCAAGGCCCTTTAGGGGCAGAAACTCAGCTCATTCTACTCTTGCAAAGGATAGTGGGAAATATAAGCAATTATGGAGATAAAAGCTGTCCCTTAAACTCCTCTTTACATTGTAGGTGAACGAGGATTATCTCTGTGCCTACTTGGCGCAGCCATAGCAACCAGGTATCTTTAAACTTTCATGTTTCTGGAAGCCTGGAGCCCCTTAATGAGGAGCAGCTGATCTTTATGCACTTTCAAGCTCTTATCCCAGCAGAACAGTTGCTGCCCCGTGCCCCAGGTGTTTGCGCTTGCAGTAACGAAATACCGAGTTCTTTCACCTAAAATGTGCTCAGTGACTTTTTATTCTTCCTTCTAGAGACCACGAATGAAAGGAGTAGCTCTAGAGTTGAGATTGCTTAAAAACTGGTTTATTAAATTTAAAAACTATCTTAAATAGGTACGCCTATGTACCTTAATATTACAATGTGATGCTGTCTTTTAACTGATTACCATCTTGTGAATGAATCCGTGTTGGACTACCAAAGGGAGAGAGTAAGTATATGATTGTCTTCTAATTGATACTGTTTTTCTTTAAGATCAATGTATGATCTCACAACTTTCAATTTAGAATCTTTAAAATACAATAGGTTTTCTAATACAAAACAAATTGCAAGAGTATAATAAAAAGGGGAAGGGTAACCTATACATTTAAAGAGACTTAGGGGTGCCTGGGTGGCTCAGTGGGTTAAGCCTCTGCCTTCGGCTCAGGTCATGATCTCAGGGTCCTGGGATCCAGCCCCACATCAGGCTCTCTGCTCAGTGGGGAGCCTGCTTCCCCACCCCCCTGCCTCTCTGTCTACTTGTGATCTTTCTCTCTCTGTCAAATAAATAAATAAAATCTTTAAAAAAAAATAAAGAGACTTAAAAGACATCAGTCGATTGCAATATGGGAACCTTATTTGGATCTCAGTTTGAATGAATCTAAAAAATGCATACGAAGTATGAACAAACGGGGTGGGTTTCTGATTAGATCCCTGGTGGTAAGAAGAATTTTTAAATTTTCATTTTAGCTGTTTTATATTTCTCAAGAGGAAGTCCCTCTTTCAGAGATATATACTAAAATATATAAGAAAGTATGTCATTTCTAGTACTTGCTTCAAAATAATATAGAGAGGGGGGAAGAGGAGGCTTAGATGAAATGTCCTTAGCCATGAGTTTGATGGTTGTTACTTCTACAAATAAGTTCATGCGATTCATTGTATTAGTCTCTACATTTGTTTACATTTGAAATTAATTTTCCACAATGATTTAAAGAAGAAATTAAATATACTCATACACATACATAGTCAATCAATATAAAATACATCCTACTTGCATTTTTTTTAAATAGGCTCTTCGCCCATCATGGGGCTTGAACTTAGGACCCTGAGATCGAGAGTTGCATGCCCTACAGACTGAGCCAGCCAGGAGCCCCAAAATACTCTCTAAATATTTGGTGTTTTTAGCTCATTCTAGTCTACTTCTAAAGTGTGTTAGGGTGTCTGGGTGGCTCAGTCATTAAGCATCTGCCTTCAGCCTTCAGGCTCAGAGAACTGAATAAATAAGAATAAATTAGTAAATAAATAAAATACTTTTTAAAAAATTAGTAAAAGGATATATCTGTAGGAAATGGACACAGGTTGTACCCCAGGGAGCGTGTGTGTACAGGAAGGCATTATGGGATGCCCTAGCCTTTCTTTGCAAAGCCCAGTTCCTAGTCTCTGTGGAACTTTAGGAACTTAACCTTTAAGAGCTGGTTTGCACATCTAGAAAGTGGGATAACAAGACTTGCCTTGCAGGTTGCTTTGGAGCCATCTAGTGAATGAGTTCCCAGGGCGCTGTGGGCTCTATGAGAGGGCCAGCTGTCACCATGGATGTGGTGTTTGGAATTTAGACCACAGCCAATGTTTTAAACAGCAGTTTTGACCCCAGGCTCTTTCTCGTTTAACAAGTATTATGTCAATGCCTGCTTGTGCCAGGCATAGTTCTGGGTTCAAGGGATACAACCATTGAACAAAACAGATGTGGGCCCTGGCTCACACACAGCTTACAGACGAGAGATCCACCCCCCAGAAGCTTACATATCACAAGAGCCCCTGAAATAGAGTATTTTTTTTTAAGATTTTATTTATTTATTTGACAGAAAGAGAGACCATGAGAGAGGGAACACAAGCAGGGGGAGTGGGAGAGGTAGAAGCAGCCTTTCCGCAGAACAGGGAGCCTGTTGTGGGGCTCGAACCCAGGACCCTGGGATCATGACCGGGGCCCAACTCAGACACTTAATGACTGAGCCACCCAGGTGCCCCTGAAATAGAGTATTGATAGGATAGAAGTGTTAGCTCATTTCTCCCTTGTCTTCATAGTTGTGTGAGAATATTCAGGGCCCATTCCTACTTCTGTGACATGACCATCTCTCACCTCACCTTGTACTCCTGGGGCTGTCTCTTGGCTCCTGTGAAGGTGGGATGGTCAGGAGATCCATGGAAGACTTAGGACAAGTAGAGGGTGTCAGAATCAGGGCAAAGGAAGTTGGATGTGGCACATTAGGCAGATTGGTAGATACTCCTATGTTGAATAGTTGGAAGGGACTTGGTTTGGGAAAGAATCCTCCATCTTGAAAACAGGCTCACCCCCACGTGGCGAGTGGGTGGGTCAGAGGTAAAACCAAGATAGTCACATTTCACAGTTCTCAAGGAATCAGAGAGAGCGGTGATCCCTTGAACCATTGTCCTTGGAATGTCCTTAGAATTATCCTAGGTGTCATTCCTGTCATCGGTGAGACCCAGAGGGTGATTGGCAATGTCATCAATGGATATCAGCTGTCACAAAGGTGTCATATGTACTGGGGAGCCCACTGGCATGTCCCGGCCCTCTCTCAGTTCTGCTTCTCCCCAGGTCCTCCCAGGTGGTCCTGGAGCTCCCGGAGATATTCCACACAGGGTTTTCTTTCCTAGGCACACAGGACAATCTTAGTGAACTGCTGGTGGAATTAAGGATCAAGTGGTCCTGAAGTGTTCGGCATGGAGTACTCCCCTGGGGGCCTTCACCCCCCGACTCTTAGACTGGAAGGAATCATGGAACACATGATAAGGAGTCTCTGAAAGGAACCATTATTTTTGCTGGAGTTACTTTCCTCTTGGAAATATACTTCCTTCTCATTGCCAACTACTCCGGCTTTCATGGAGTAGGAAAAGCTGGAGGTTGGGCCACAGGAAAGGATCTGCAGGTGTAACTGATGTAGGTGAGGACTTAAAGCAGGTCCAGGTAGATGCTCAGAGGATACTCAATGTGAAGGAGCTGAGCTAGGCCAAGGACTGGGACAGGAATGAGGGCAAGACCGTTGTAGCTCTTAAAGGAAGACACAATTTGGTGTTCTCAAAACTATGGTTGAAAACCAGGGAATCAGCCTAGATGTAAAGGTCAGGACCAAGATGGAGTCAGATGCAAGGAAGAAGGAACCTTGGAAGGTAAGGTGCATCTAAAGGACTAATGGGGCAGGGGTGGGGGTGGCTCAGTTGGTTAAACATCCAGCTCTTGGTTTCTGCTCAGGTCATGATCTCATGGGTCGTGAGATCAAGCCCCGTGTCAGGCTCTTCGCTCAGCGCGGCGTCTGCTTGAGATTCTCTCCTAGCCATTTTGTTTTTGATTTTTTCTTTTTTGCCTCTCCCTCCCACCCTAGCCCTTTTTTTGGTGTTGGCATTTTCATATGCTGTGGTTGTATAGTCTTTCTGGAAGGCAGTTTATCAATATGCATCAAAAACCTTACATTGCATTGGGGCACCTGGGTGATGCAGTTGGTTAAGCATCTGATTCTTGGTTTTAGCTCAGGTTGTGATCTCAGGGTCATGAGATGGAGCCCCATGTTGAGACTCTCTCTCTCCCTCTACCCTTCATGCTCATTCTCTCTCTCTCTCTCTCTCTCTCTCAAAAGAAATAAATAAAGCTTAAAAAAAAAAAAGCTTATAATGTGCATAACCGTTAATCCAACAGTTATATTCCTAGGACTTTATCATAGATATGTACAAAGACCTGTGAAAAGTTCATCATAATGCTACTTACATAGCAAAAAGTATAAGCAAGCTTAGTAGCCAATAATAAAGGTGTCATTAAGTAATTTATAAGAAATTATATGCGACCAGGTCTCTGGGTGGCTCAGTTGGTTGAGTTTCTCCATGACTTTGGCTCAGGTCGTGACCTTGGGGTTGTGCATCAGACTCCCTGCTTGGCAGGGAGTCTGCTTGTCCCACTCCCTCTGCCTCCTTCCCCCCACCTCTGCTCGTGCTCTCTCAAATAAGTAGAATCCTAAAAAAAAAAAAAAAAAAAGTTCTATGCAACCATAAAAAAGAACACCTATTAAAAAAATAACTAAGGGGAAAAAAAAAATATTTCTTTTTTTTTTTTTTTTTTTTTTTAAAAGATTTTATTTATTTATTTGACAGAGAGAAATCACAAGTAGATGGAGAGGCAGGCAGAGAGAGAGAGAGAGGGAAGCAGGCTCTCCACTGAGCAGAGAGCCCGATGTGGGACTCGATCCCAGGACTCTGAGATCATGACCCAAGCCGAAGGCAGCGGCTTAACCCACTGAGCCACCCAGGCGCCCCGAAAAAAGAATATTTCTTAACACAGAAAAATACACGCAATATATTGAGTAAAAATAAATAGACTTCAAACAGTTTATGGAGGGTGATACTATTTATACAAAGAAAAACTGCATATGCATGGAAAAATAATGATTATCTTTGATAGGTAGGATTATGGGTGGTTTTCTTTGTGCTTTCCTCTTTTCTACGTGTTATACAGTGAGCAGCTGTTTCCTATTATAATTAAGAAAACAACTATTTTTGGGGCCCCCCAGCTGGCTCAGTTGGTGGAGCCTGTGACTGGTGATCTTAGGGTTGTGAGTTCAAGCCCCATGTTGGGTGTAGAGATTACTTAAAAACAAAATCTTAAAAGAAAAGAAAAGAACTCTTCTCTTTTAAAAATGTAAAAGGTGAGGGGAAGGAGTGTAATTTACAAGGAAAACTATTCCATTCATATGGGAAACAAAAGAAAATGATGAAATGTCCCCTTAGGGTAGTTTGTCAATTTCCTGCCATTATTTAGATATGGTGATGTTGCTGTGGGTTGAATTGTGTCCCCAAAAAGATTTATTGAAACCTTAGCCTCCAGTACCTGTGAATGTTACCTTATTTGGCATAAAGGTTTTTGCAGGTGTAATCAGGTGAAGATGAGGTCATATTGCATTAGAGTGGGTCCTAAGTCCACAGGTGTCCTCATAAGAAGAGATGTAGGCACAGACATTCACTGAGAGGCCAAGTGAAGATAGAGGCAGATTCAGAGTGACAGGTCTACAAGCCAAGGATTACCAGCCACCAGTAGGTGCTGGGAAAAGCCAGGAAGGATCTTCTCTGGCACATTCAGAGACATCATAGACCTGTCAGCACCTTGACTTCAGACTTCTGGCCCCCAGAATTGTGAGAGAATACGTTTCTGTTGTTTTAAGCCCCCAGTTTGTGGTACTTTGATATGGCAACCCTAGGAAACCACTAGAACCGTGTGCTGAAGGAGAATAAAATCCTCTTCCATTATCCAATTTTCCCAGTAGGCTGTACAGTTGAGAATCACTTGGTCTATGGACTAGAAGAAAACCTCTTGACTCTGCGATCTTCATGTTGATGAGTTTAGACCTCATCTTCACAAAGACTGGTTGGAAGGTCAGATCCAGGCAAGTCCAAGTAGGCTTGGGCTTACCAAACTCTGGGCTCTAGATGGAGGGAGGGGGCACATCTGAGGGAGCCTAAGGGATTCAGGGTCTTGGGAATACCACCCTTTCCTCCTCAAGACCACTTTCTGAGGAGCCCTTGCCTCTACATTGTTCATCAGTTCTTAGCCAACACGGACAGTTCAACTTCCCTAAACCCACAGCTGCTCCCAAAGGCAACCGAAGGTCAGAGGAAGCCCAATGGGCATGGGTTTGGCATTGGAAAAAAGACCTGGAGCCCTGGGAGGTCACTATTAACAGCTTTTGTCAAATGGCTCGTATACAAAAGAGACAAGGCAGAGCTAGGTTTGACTTTCATCTCTGCCACTTGCTACCTGTCTATTTGGAGAAACAGCTTACCCCTTCCCTCACTCCCCATGTCCAGTTCTCCAGCAAGGCCTGGTGGCCCTCCTCCACAGTATATCTCAAATCCATCACCACCGTGGTCCAAGCCACCATGACCTCTCTCCTGGACAACTGCAAAGGCATCCATGTCAGAACCAACTAGAAGTATCCAAAAGCCCTATCACAGGGGTGCCCAGCTGGCTCATTCAGTAGAGCATGCAACTCTTGATCTCGAGGTTGTGAGTTCAAGCCCCGTGTTAGGTGTGGAGATTACTTAAAATCTTTAAAAACAAACAAATAGGGGCACCGGGGTGGCTCAGTTGGTTAAGCATCTGCCTTCGACTGAGGTCATGATCCCAGGGTTCTGGGATGGAGCTCCAAGTCCAGGTCCCGTTCAGCGGGGAGTCTGCCTCTCCCACTTCCTCTGCCCCTCTCCCCTGCTTTTGTGCTCTCTTTTTCTCTCTCAAGTAAATAAATCTTAAAAACAAAACAAAACCAAAAAAAAAAAAAAACCAGGCAAAACCTATCATAGAAGATTAAATATGGAAAGGGTATTTTACTAATGTGACAATAATTATGGAAAAAAGGGGCCCAGGGTTATCTTCCTGTTCCGTAATCTGCAGTGTGTCACCGGATAGCGGCTTGGCTATGAGAGCCACATCTGTGCTCCAAAGGAAGGAAAGGGAAGGCAAAGCACGGGTCAAGGGTAAAAGCCTTCTCGCTTGGGCTTTGTCTCTTTATTCTGGGAGGAAAGCCCTTCCCCAAGTATGTGTCACATGACATGGCCGCACCCTGCTGCAAGGGAGCCTGGGGAAGGGCGGTTTGGCTCTCCCGCCTGAACGGCAAGGGAAGACAAAGGAGAAGTGGTTGAGGAAGCCAGCCTCTAGAATCTCCCACATGACCCTTCCTGCCTCTCTGGGGCCACACTTGTTTCCACCAAAGCATATACCACCATCGTTTTAAAAGTCAAATCAGACTGCATTGAGAGTAGAGTGGTGGCTCACAAAACTGAATGATCTACCTCCAACTTCATTGCATTTCTCTCACCATCCCACAGTGCTCTGAGCATCCAGGTCTTCTTTCAGCCCCTGGAACCTATCAAGCTTTTTCCCACCACAGGGCATTTGCACAAAGCACTTCCCTCTGCCTGAACATGACTGGCTCCTTCTTCTCTTTCAGATCTCAGCTTGGCTTTCACCTCCTCAGAAAAGCTTGTCCTAACCACCTTATTATTATTTCTTCGTCTTCTTCTTCGCTATATCCAACGTAGGGCTTAAAATCACAATCCCCAGATCAAGAGTCTCGCCCTTCGTGGACTGAGCCAGCCAGGTATGCCTTGACTTCCTTCTGTTGGTAGGGTTGGTTTTTTTCTTTTTCTTTTTTCTTTTTTTTTTTTTTTAAAGATTTTATTTATTTGACAGACACAGATCACAAGTAGGCAGAGAGGCAGGCGGGGGTGGGGGGGAGAAGCAGGCTTCCTGCTGAGCAGAGAGCCCGATGCGGGGCTCGATCCCAGGACCCTGGGATCATGACCTGAGCTGAAGGCAGAGGCTTTAACCCACTGAGCCACCCAGGCGCCCCGGTAGGGTTGGTTTGCCCTTCCTCACCTTGTATTTTGTCACTTCAACATCATCTTCAATTCTCTTTCTGCTATGCATTGCTATTTACCATTTTTTAAGTTTGTTTAAGCAACCTACACCCAATGTGGGGCTCAAACTCATAACCTCAAGATCAAGAGCCACATGCTCTACCAGCTGAGCCAGCCAGGTGCCCCAACGATTTACTATTATTTATTCGCTTCATTGGGTAGCAATAATATCAACATGAAAGGTATTTTTAGTGCCTGACACAATACCCAGTGCCTAGTAAGAGCTCAGTAAATATTAGCTAAATTCTTTTTTTTTTTTTTTTAAGATTTTATTTATTTAACAGACAGAGATCACAGGTAGGCAGAGAGGCAGGCAGAGAGAGAAGAGGAAGCAGGCTCCCTGCTGAGCCCGATGTGGGGCTCGATCCCAGGACCCTGGGATCACGACCCGAGCCAAAGGCAGAGGCTTTAACCCACTGAGCCACCCAGGCGTCCCTATTAGCTAAATTCTTAATGAATGAATGAATGAGGAATGGTGGCTATCGCATCCACAGCCACAGGGGTCCAAGAAACATCCTAATGATATTCTTTAAATCCAATCGACTTAAATCCTACTTCGAGTCCTTATTTCAACAGACTTATAGGAAATTCAGTCTCAGTCATGACTGGGTTTCCCTCACCTTCCATAGCTACTAGAGAGTTTATATGATGCCAAAGATGGGGGGATGGTCAGGGGCACCTGAGTGGCTCAGTCTGTTAAGCCGTTAATCTTGGGGTCCTGGGATCGAGCCCTGTATAAGGCATCTCGCTCACCAGGGAGTCTGCTTCTCCCCTCTACCTTTCTTTCTGCTCATTCTCTCTACCTCCCAAATAAATAAAATCTTAAAAAAAAAAAAAAAAGATACATGCTAGACATAAATAAAAAATTTGTTGGTAAAAAAAATAAAATAAAAAAGATATGGGGGTTAGTCAGTCCACCACGGTTTTTGTCCAAAACCCTGAGGTCCCCTGAAGTCTGGCAGATCTCTGGTTTTTTGTGCCATGTCTGGAATCCAGGAATTCTCACCACAGTAGGGGTGGGGACCCTGAGCCCAGGATCGAGACTCCTGGGGACACTAGTGGGCCATTCCTCTCTGAACATTTGTCGTTTCCCCAAAGCATGCCAAAGTATAAGCTTGGGGGTCCCTACCCTTGGGACCAAAGTTCTCTCTCCTTCCCTATGTCTCTCTTTGCTGTCCTCAAAGTCACTCTCCATTCGTTCCTCCTCCTTTTAAAACCGAAGTGGTGGAGACAGCTAACTTCTGTGGCCTTCAGTGTGCCACAGGAACGCATCTTCCGTATTATAGAATTCGCTCTGTTTCAAGTTCTTTTTTCTCATGGCCAGCCAGCAAAGACAAACGCATTTGGATTCATTAATGAACATCTTCCTCTACATGGCATATACTGTGGGGAGAGACCAGGGGCTAGTCAGCATTTCTGGAAGTGGAGTGGATTGGGAGAAAAACAATAACTTGAAGATATAGGCTACTCCTTTCAGCGCCATCACTAAGTCTACAGACTTGGGCAATTCACGTCTCTGTGCCTTGATTTTCCATCTTTGGAGTGAGCGAAACCATTCTTATTTCGTTCATGGGACTGTTGTGATCAGCAGAGGTGGTAACTTGCCAGCCAGTGCCTTATATGTAGTGTCCACTGCTGCACATAGGCAAGGTTTTATTTTTACTTCTCTCAGTAACTCATTTCATCAGACTTCTTTTTAACACAGCAGAGTGCATGTAGAAGACACTTAGCTGTCTGCAACCATGTGACAAGTGATCTAGGTAGAGAAGGAGTAAGGTTTGAAGTAGAGGACATCAATTGGTCACAATGCTTGGGTGTATGCGTGGGAGCTTGTGTCCAGGGATCCCAAGCAGAGGAGAAGGAGTTGGGCAGCAGAGACCTAACAGGACTGTTAAAATTGGGAGTTTGGGGACATTTCTGGTGGTCATTAAGAGCAGTAACATTCTAGTAAGGAAGTCAAAACAAGGGACAAGTCTTGAAGGTAGAGGCCAGGACGTCGAAGGTGGGGGTAACAAAGTTGTAGAATCTCAGACCCAGAGGACCTGGTTCATGAGAGCCAGACTCCCCCACAGTTGGCTCCCACGGTCAGGAGCCTGCAGGTCAGGTCCAGAGAGAGGGACTCCGTGGTGAAGATCAAATGCCAGGGACGGAATGACTGCTGAGCGCAGGTAATAGCAACTATCCTGCTCCACATTTTACATGCATCATCTCCAGTATAGACGACAGCCCTGTGAAGACAGCATGCCATCTCACATCCAAGGGAACAGAGGGGTTTTAGAGATGCGGTCACTCTGTCTCTCCAATACCAGAGGAAATGGGCATCAGAGATGGAGAGGGGGAGGGGGTACAGAGGGAGAAGCTGCAAAGTGATGCTGAATCTCGCCCCTGCCACCTCTTTCCGAAAAGAGGCTCATGGAGGAGAGTCCTTGCTCACACATGGACAGGACTGACTCCCACAGAGCCAGACAGTTCCTGACACAAGAAACCACTTAGAACAAATCCCAACTCAGACAATCGTTTTGGCACCTTTCCAGCGGTGCTTAGGAAGTCAGCTGCAGGAAAATGCCAGTAAGCTGGAAATTTCTATAGGCAAAGGCTATTTTGCAAGAGGACTGGGTCACAAGATGGAGAAACGATTATGACCCAACGTTAGGAAAATCAGCACATAGGATTACTATTTGATGCAGATGTGCAGAGAGAAGTGTATAGGAAAGGTAATCAGTTGTTAGGTGCCACCTGGGGGGATATTTTGGGGATATTTTTCCAAATTCCATTCCCAAATCCCATTCCAAAATGGGATATTTTTCCAAATTCGATTTCAAAATTTTTATAATGTATTCTACTTTTTAAATAATTATGAAAAAAATCATGAAGGTTATATGAAAATGTGAATCATATTTATGAATCAGTTATGAGCCTGTTATCTTTAGCAGAATGTATAATGGAGTCAGGATGGTTGTAATTAAGGACACCATGCAGCATGACGTCTATACAGTACTTGGTACACAGTATATGCTTGATCCATAAGTAATGGGAGGGAAGTGTGACTATGGAAACGGTGCTGAGGTTGTGGAGTTAGGGATGTTTTCTTTGTTTGAAACTTGCCTTTTTTTTTTTTTAAAGATTTTATTTATTTATTTGACAGAGAGAGATCACAAGTAGGCAGAGAGGCAGGCAGAGAGAGAGGAAGGGAAGCAGGCTCCCTGCTTAACAGAGAGTCCGATGCGGGACTCCATCCCAGGACCCTGAGATCATGACCTGAGCTGAAGGCAGCAGCTTAACCCATTGAGCCACCCAGGCGCCCTGCTTTTTTTTTTTTTTTTTTTTTTTTAAGATTTTATTTATTGGGGCACCTGGGTGACTTAATCCATGAAGCATCTGCCTTCAGCTCAGGTCATGATCTCTTGGTCCAGGGATCAAGCCCTGTGTTTGGCTTCCTGCTTAGCAGAGAGTCTACTTCTCTCTCTGCCCCACCCCCCACTCATTTTTTCTCTCCTTCTGTCTCTCTCTCAAATAAAATCTTAAAAAAATATTTTATGTATTGATTTGAGAGACAGAGGGAGGGAGTGAGCAGGAGTTGGGGGTAGGGGTGGAGTGGCAGAGGCAGAGGGAGAAGCAGGCTCCCTGCTTAGCAGGGATGTAGAGCTCGATCCCTGGACCTGGGATCATGACCTGGAGCCAAAGGCAGACACTTAGCTGACTGGGCCAACCAGGCGCCCTGAAATTTGCTTTACTGGTACACTGGCTTCCAAAACCATAAAGAAACCACAAGACCCCTACTACGGGCCAATTCGCTAGGATTCTTAATCCATTCGCCTCTTAAAACGAGATTCTTAGCTGAAAATATAAGCCGATGGGGGATTCATGTCTTCTCTTCATCCATAAAAAAGCTACACCAACACATCTTTTCAGAAACACGGGCATCCATATTGGAAGGTGCAGTTAGGCCTCCGTTTTTCTCTCAGATATGCTCTATATCCAAGCAGAAGCTTCTCTAACATGCGGGGTCAGGAAAAGAGCCTGGAGCGATCATCTTTTCTTGGAGCGAGAGCTGATGGAGCTTCTGGGGTCGGGCCCCAGAGTCCTGGCCTTGTTACTGAGACACTTTGGACTGGGTTCTGGAGGAGACAGGGGGTCTCAAGGGAGACTGGGGCCTTCCTGGAATCAGAGGACCCCCGGGCAGAGAGTAGGCCTGGGCTGGGCTGTGTGGCCCTATGTGGAGGCCCCACAGACCCTCAGCATTTTGGAGGCAGCCCTGGTCCCAGGAAAGGGGACATACAAAATGGTGTCAGACAAGCTGGGGTCAACCGAGGGGCAGTATGCAGGGCGGAGTCGGTGTCCTGAGAGGGTCTGGCCACGGTGGAGTCCCCAGCCGGGCCGGGTGGTGTCTGACAGATAAGACAAGCCTTGCTAGCACCGTTCACATCTCTAAGCAGCCGCAGCCCCAAGGGAGGGCCTTGAGGGAGATTTGAATCCCCACCCAAATCTCTTGAGTCCTCCCAGCACACCCCAAGTAAACCCCATGACTTCTCCCAGATGAGTTTCAAGACAAGCTAGCCTCCAGCCCCTTCGAATCCACTTGCTGTTCCCAAATCCCTGATAAATGGATGTTTCAGAGCATCTCTGGCCCCAGAGAAAGCTCTGGAAAAAATAAGTTCTTGGGGTACCTGGGTGACTCAGTCAGGTAAGTGTCTGCCTTCAACGCAGGTCATGATCCTGGGGTCCTGGGTTGGGGCCCTGCATCGGGCTCCCTGCTTAGTAGGGAGCTTGCTTCTCCCTCTCCCTCTGTCTGCTGCTCCCCCTACTTATGCTCTCTCCATGCCGAATAAAGAAATAAAATCTGGAAGAAAGAAAGAATGAAAGAGAGAGAAAGAAAGAAAGAAAGAAAGAAAAGAAAAGAAGAAGAAAAAAAGGAAAGAAAGTTCCTGTTGGACTAAAATTTTACATTTGGGAAGTTACTTACTCTCTCTGAGCCTCACTTTTCTCACTGGTACATGGAGATAGTACCTATAGTACCTATATTTTTTAGAGTTACCGAGAGAAACGAGTAAAAGGACTATATCACTGAGTCTAAGACACTTTCTCATATATTATCTCTGAAATTGGGATGTGCTTTATCATCCATCCGTGGCGTCTTACACATACATATATGTATGAAACCAACCCTTTTCTTTTAGTTCCCCGACTTCTCCACCTTAGAAGGGCCAGCAGCACCCCCTGCTGCCCCCACGGACACACTCCACCATGCCCCCCCACCCCCGTTTCCAGAGCCACCTGTGACTCTACCGTCTACAGCAGACTGGCGCTCACACTCCTCTCACCTGAACTCATGGAACAAAGAAGACACAACCCCACAGGAACACCAGGGAAGATGAACTGCTGGTTGGTCCCCGTGGAAGCCCACGATAGCGTCCATCCATGCTGGTACCACAAGAACCTCAGTGGGGGGCACTCCTTACCCTGGCTCTGACGTTCCATTATGGCAGTTGCCTCCCCCTTGAACCCATGGACCTCCCCATGGGCCTACAGATATTCTGGACATATCTGCTAACCTGATTTTGTACTTCGAATGTCTTGCTTATCAAGCCCGTGGATCATTTCTCTGCAAGCTCAGTGTGTGTCTGTCCTAGTTCCCGATCTCCTGATAATCGTTGCCCCTTCCAGCTGCCCATACAGCCGAAAGCAACTCAAGACTCTGACCCTTGGGTACAACCAGCCTTCTTCCAGATGCCCCACTTCTAGCCCTAATGCCCCTGCTCCCCTCACCTGGTTGAGCCTCTTCTGCTCTCCGGGCTTTCCACAAGTTCTCCACTCTTCAGCACTCTTTCTTGGTTTGCAAAACGTTTAATATTCTTGGCCTCTGCCCTCCAAATGCCGACGACGCCCCTAAGTCATTGAGACAAGCCAAGAAAAGCCCCCTCATTTGCATTTCCTTTGCCCTCTAAGGGAACACTACTGCCCCTGCTTGAGAATTGCTAGAACGAGGAGAAACTCTAAATAGAGTGTAAGACTAAGAAACATCTTCCAGAGAGGAGACAGATACAGCTAAGTTCAGTATTCCACGGTAACCTGTGTAGGCCAGACAGATTTCTCTGCCCTTCCAGATAATTCTCCGTCATTCTCTATCTGCCTTTCCAACTAGAGGCTGACCTATATGGATCCCATAAAGGGCCCCTCGTATCCCTAGCTTCTGGTTGGGAGGAGCCCAGGCAAGACACCAGAGAAAGAAGGAAAGTGAGCTTCCTTCTTGAGGTTAGACTCTGGCTCTCCCGCCACGGACAGGTCCTTGCAAGGCAAACTTCTGTACTCTGTTTCCAGTTCTGGGAATCCATCCCTCCTCTTGGCCATTTAGCCCAGGAGAAGTAACAGTTGGGCTGTTACCAGCCCCAGAAGTACTGGACTGTCTCTCTCTCTGGTATCCTTATACCATGCCTGCCCTTGAGTGAATACCCGGTTTGTCTACACCGTCCCCCACCCCCGGCATGATCATAAACTTGAGTATGCCATCTGCTTCCTGCTGGAACTCAAGCCCTGTGTTTCTCTGCACCACATTCTTCTGGAACTACAAATGGGGTCACATGAGGATTAACTATGTTATTTGGGCTCCCACTTACATCTGTTGATGAAGCAGGACCTCCAGCCACCTCCAAGTCTTCCCAAGATATGTCTGAACATGTTCACCGATAACACGTCTGACTTCTTCCTGGAGGCATCTGCTGTTTCTCCTACCCGGGCTTTTCTCAGTGATACTCGCTAACCGTGGAGAAGGTGTGGGATCTCATCTTGGCATATTGTCTGACAACCACAGTCAGGACAATGTCACATAGGCTTGGCCATGTTTTAAAATTCTTTTCCTCATTTATTTGAGAGAGAAGGTGACAGAGAGAGAGAGCATGAGTTGGGGGAGGAGCAGGGAAGCCAGATGCAGGACTCGATCCTGAAACTCTGGGATTATGACCTGAGCCACCCAGGCTCAGATAAAGGCATTGCCATTATCACAAAATGCTTCACTCCCACCTTTCTGGGGCGCTGCCGTGTGCATGATATCCCCATCAAGCTTCTACCAGAGAAGCAGTACCAGTAAGGTAGATGCATGGATAGATGGACAGATGGATAGATTTTTAAAGATTTGTTGTTGGGAGGGGCACCTGGGTGGCTCAGTGGGTTAAAGCCTCTGCCTTCGGCTCAGGTCATGATCTCAGGGTCCTAGGATCGAGCCCCACATTGGGCTCTCTGCTCAGCAGAGAGCTTGCTTCCTCCCTCTCTCTCTGCCTGCTTGTGATCTCCGTCTGTCAAATAAATAAATAAGTAAATAAATCTTAAAAAAAAAAAAAAAAGATTTATTTTCGGGGCGCCTGGCTGGCTCAGTCGAAAGAGCATGTGACTCTTGATCTTGGGGTCAAGAGTTTGAGTCCCACGTTGAGTGTGGAGATTACTTAAAAAAGAAAAAATGAAAAAGATTTATTGCAAGGAATTGGTTTATGGCATTGTGTAGGCTGGCAAGTCTGAAACTTCTGGGGTAGACCAGGCTGGAAACTCTTTCTTTTTCTTTTCTTTCTTTTTTTTTTTTTTTTTTTTTAAACATTTCATCTCTTATTAGGGCAAGTTTGTGAAAAAAAACATAGGCTGGAAATTCTCGAGCAAGAAATTTTATGGCTGATGCTATAATCCATAGGCAAATTTCTTCTTCCTCAGGCAAATCTCAATTCTGTTCTTAAGGCCTTTTGGTGGATTGAATAAAACCCACTCAGATTATCAAGGATAATCTCTTTACTTAAACTCAGTTGATTGTAGGTATTAATCGCATCTCCAAGATACCTTCACTGCAACACTGATTTGTATTTGATTGAATCACTGGATGTTACAGCTTAGCCAAGTTGAAGAGCCGGAGGCAAAGCTGTCTCATGCTCTCTGGCAAATTCAGGGGTGCTGTCTTCTGTGACACATCCGTGGAGAAGTGGGGAGCAAGGCCACTCTCCCTTTACCAACGTACTTTGTCACGTGGACAGAATGAAGGGGAACATCATTCCTCTGGTCCTGTATAGACTTGGTACTGGAAAGAGCTCTTCCGGATTTAGCTTACATGTGTAACCTAGAGACCGAGACAGCTTGGACCACGGATGCTGGTTCTGGTTGGCTGGGTTGGGGACGAGACAACTAAGACTGACAAACACCCCTTCCACCTTGTCACCCGAGGCTTATTCTGGAGGCCAGGTTTATCTGTCTGAATGAAGCTGCTTTCCCTCAGGATGCATTCTTCCCCAGGAGATAACTCAAGGCACCTAGACTTATGGCAGGACTTCCTGCTCACATTCCAAGACCGCAGGGGTGTGCACACCCCTTTGGAGCCCCAGTAAGGGGGCTTCCCAGTAAGGGAAGGGAAGCTGAGAAGGAACTCCCAATGAAAGCATCTCAAAAATGGAAAGACTTGTAAAAAAAAAAAAAAAAGCATTAACCAGAGTATTTTTTTTTAAGTACTATCTTTTTTTTTTTTTTAAGATTTTATTTATTTATTTGACAGACAGAGATCACAAGTAGGCAGAGAGGCAGGCAGAGAGAGAGAGAGAGGGAAGCAGGCTTCCTGCGGAGCAGAGAGCCCGATGCGGGGCTCGATCCCAGGACCCTGAGATCATGACCCGAGCCGAAGGCAGCAGCCCAAACCACTGAGCCACCCAGGCGCCCCTAACCAGAGTATTTTTAATCAGAAAAGAAATACTAAGGATGACAAGAGAGGCTACGCAACAATCTAGAAAGAATTTCTTGACAAAATCCAAATGTGAAAAAGAGGACCTAAAACTCATAGCTAGAAGGAAAGAGCAGAATTCTTGCAAAATCGTCCATGAATCAATAGTGTTAACCCATTCAAAGGTCCTCCTGGCTCAAGCAGGGTCCTCTTGGGATAGGCCCCTCCTCCCCGTCCCACCCCCCAAGCATCCCACCTCTCATAAGGTGAATGCGTTCTCTCCCATCTGCTTCCTGGCTGAAGAGGCTAGATACCCTCGTACCTGGCATCCTCTGGTAACTGCTGAGCAGTAGAATCATTACACTTAAAGACAAATGAAAAAGGAAGTATGATTAAGAACTTGTGCCTGTGGGGTGCCTGGGTGGCTCAGTGGGTTAAAGCCTCTGCCTTTGGCTCAGGTCATGATCCCAGGGTCCTGGGATCGAGCCCTGCATCGGGCTCTCTGCTCAGTGGGGAGCCTTCTTCCTCCTCTCTCTCTGCCTGCCTCTCTACCTTCTTGTGATCTCTGTCTGTCAGATAAATAAAATATTAAAAAAAAAAAAAAGAACTTGTGCCTACACACACACTCACATCACATTCTCACATATACAATGATTTGCTTTTCTGGAAGGATGCTCAAGAAATCATTTGCTTTTAGGGAGAAGGACAGATGGGAAGGAAGAAAGACTTTCACTTAGCTATATTTCTGTAGACTTAGCTATATTATCTGTAGACTTTGAATTTTCACTTAGCTATATTATCTGTAGACTTTGTTTCCCTTAGCTATATTATCTGTACACTTTGAATTTTCAAACCTGTACATATATCGAATTTCTCAAAGTGCAAAACCAAGATACCCTAACATAATATAGTTTAATTAATGTACCTGACACAATTTAGTTTAGGAGTCACTAGATGGGAAATGCTTGTCATAATTCTCTAAGAAGGAAAAGTACGATACATAAGAATTGAGAAGAAAGGAGTACGTGTGTCACTTTGGGCAGTCCAGATGTTTATGTTTAGGAAAATCATCCCAAACACTAACGGAATTCGGTAGTGGGTTCAGTAAGATTTTAGGTTGTAAGACTCCATGCTGGGAAAACCGCTGGAATATTCAGTGGGGAGGAAAACGTCCCATAAACAACAGTAAATGCAAATCAATCGGAAAACGTTTAGGAATTAATTTCACTTTGGACATATAAATTTTCTCAAATTTAGCCATTATAAACCAACATTGGTTGGGGAGATAGGTCATATGACTATGACCCTAATTCTTCCCTTTTTTTTAAAGATTTTATTTATATACTTATTTGTGAGAGAAAGCGTGTGAGCAGAGGGGGAGGAGCAGACGAGGGGGACAAGCAGATTCTGCGCTGAGCGTGGAGCCTAATGCAGGGCTTGATCCCATGATCCTGAGATCATTACCTGAGCCAACATCAAGAATCAGATGCTCAATGGACTGAGCCATCCCGGCACCCCACTGTGACCCTAACTCTTGAAATAATATGGAGCCACGGGGGCGCCTGGGTGGCTCAGTTGCTAAGCGTCTGCCTTCAGCTCAGGTCATGATCCCAGGATCCTGGGATCGAGCCCCACATTGGGCTCCCTGCCCAGCAAGAAGCCTGCTTCTTCCTCTCCCACTCCCCCTGCTTATGTTCCCTTTCTCACTGTGTCTCTCTCTGTCAAATAAATAAAATCTCTAAAACATAATAATATGGAGCCACTTTATTTTCACAATTTTTTTCAAATGTCAGGAACTTGTTTCATATGAGGTCCTTCATATTCAGAAGGTTTATATATAAGACAGTGTCCATGTAATATAAGAGTGAGCTTTCCTTGGACACAGAGTGACCTTAAAACATCTTTGTGGAACACTGGTTAAAAGCTAGCAATAAATATTATTGGACATATTTGACCTCCTATTCATGGGGCTTTAAAGCTGCACTGAGATTAAACTGAAAAGGTCAGATCTACCATCAGTCCCATTTACCTTTGCAGTTTTATAGCAAAGGCAAAGCCAAAACTTTTTAGAGTTTTATTTCAATTGTAATAATGCACTCTTTTCCATCATCCTCTGGAGCATCTTGCTTTATTTACTTTTTTAATGTAATCTCTACACCCAATGTGGGGCTCAAACTCAATACCCCAAGATCAAGCACCACATGCTCTACCAACTGAGTCAGCCAGGCGCCCCTCTCTGATGCATCTTACAATGCACAGTGCTCAGGAGACACAAGTCTATGCTGATGGCATTGAGAGTCTGACTTTGGCCCGGATCATAATCCCATGGTCCTGGGATCGACTCCCACATCAGTCTCCTTGAGCAAGGAGCCCGCATTGGGCTCTCCCTCTGCCTGCTTGTGCACTCTCTTTGACATATAAATAAAATCTTAAAAAAAAAAAAGAAGTGGCTAGTCTACCGCAAAACTTACCCTGTTTGCACAAAGATTCTCCGTAGTGCTTGGCTGGCTCAGTCAATAGAACATGTGACTCTTGATCTTGGGTCTGTGAGTTCAAACCCCCCATTGGGAGTAGAGATTACTTAAAAAAAAAAGAAATAAAGAAAAGAAATTCCCTTAGTGGGTAACAGGAAAAGGACACATAATAAGAGAACTTCAAAGCCCTCCAAGAAAAATCATGGGGACTTAGCACAGTGTTGTGAAGGTTCCCAGTCCTCTGCCTTCTGAAAAATCAACACAACCAGTGTCATAGGGAAAATACTGAGACAAAGGTTTTATTTACAACAAATATAACTAATCAGAAATAATTATCACTCATGCTATGTGAAAATTGGCACAAATGTAGCAAATAGACACAAAACTGGTAGTAACCTCAACTAACTCTGAAACTGAACTCTGATCTTTTCCCCTAACCTGTTCTGCCCCAGCCTTCCCCACATCAGCTAATGGCAACTCTCCTAGTTGTTCAGGTCAAAACTTTAGAGCCATCCATTTGTTTTTTTTTTTTTTTAGGAGACTTTTGTTCTTTTTTTTTTTTTTAAGCAGGCTCCTTGCCCAATGTGGAACCCAACACAGGGCTTGAACCCACAGCCCTGAGATCAAAAGTCAGATACTTAACTGGGTGAGCCACCTGGGCACCTCTTGGAGTTAACCTTGAAGACTCCCTTTCTCTTTGTCCCTGTGTCTTATCCACCTGCAAACCTGTCTTCTTTATCTGTGATGTATCTCTAGACTCTGACTCCACTCCTGGCAGCCTGTTCCAAACTGTCACCATCCTTTTCCAGTTGGATTACTAAGCAGCTTCCTAGCTCAGCTCTCTGCTTTTGCCAGAGGGGCGCCCTTAAAACGTGCCATCTCAGGCCCCTCCGTGGCTCAAAACCCTCCAGTGGCTCCCATCTTTTTTTTTTTTTTTAAGATTTTATTTACTTATTTGACAGAGAGAGAGAAAGAGATCACAAGTAGGCAGAGGGACAGGCAGAGAGAGAGGGGGAAGCAGGCTCCCCACTGAGCAGAGAGCCCAATGTGGGGCTCAATCCCAGGACCCTGAGATCATGACCTGAGTCAAAGGCAGAGGCTTAGCCCACTGAGCCACCCAGGCGCCCGTCCAGTGGCTCCCATCTTATTCCGAGCAAAATCCAAAGCGTTACTAAGAAGGCCATCAAGGTCCCGTATGATCCGGCCCCAGCCCTCGCCCTTGCCTTGGCTTCTCCCGCCACTCGCTCAGCTCCAAGCGACCTGGAGGTCAGTGTGTCTAGGTCTGTTCCTTCCTTAGTGTCTTCGTGTTTGCATCTCCCTCTGCCTGGAGCACCTTTCTCCCGGATAACCACGAGGTTCATTTCCTTCCCTTATTCAGGTGTGTTCTTGAATGTTGCCTTCTCAGCAATGGCTTTGTCAGAACATTCTCTTTCAAATTCCATCTCTCCCCATTACTCTGTTATTTCCTTTCCCGGCTTTATTTCCCTCCGCTACCTGAACCACCTAGATTTCCCTTATTTAATTAGTCTCTTTAGAAGGTAAGCTCCAGGGGCGCCTGGATGGCTCAGTGTGTAGGGCATGTGGCTCTTGATTTCAGGGTTCTGAATTCAAGTCCCACATTGGGCATGGAGCCTATTTTATTTATTTATTTTTTTAAAGATTTTATTTATTTATTTGACAGACAGAGATCACAAGTAGGCAGAGAGGCAGGCAGAGAGAGAGAGAGAGGGAAGCAGGCTTCCCGCGGAGCAGAGAGCCCAATGCGGGGCTCGATCCCAGGACCCTGAGATCATGACCCGAGCCGAAGGCAGCGGCTTAACCCACTGAGCCACCCAGGCGCCCCTGGAGCCTATTTTAAAAAAAGAAAAATGAAGGGGCGCCTGGGTGGCTCAGTGGGTTAAAGCCTCTGCCTTCGGCTCAGGTCATGATCCCAGGGTCCTGGAATCGAGCCCCGTATGGGTCTCTCTACTCAGCGGGGAGCCTGCTTCCTCCTCTCTCTCTGCCTGCCTCTCTGCCTGCTTGTGATCTCTCTCTGTCGAATAAATTAAAAAAAAAAAAGTGAAAGAGGAAATGAATGTAACCTCCATAAGAGCAATCAGGAGTTTTATCTGGTTTCTTTGCTGCTCTATTCCAGGTGCCAGGCCAGTGTCTGGCATAGTCAAGGTGCTCAGTAATAATAATAATAATAAAACAGCATCTTTTAAAAATGTATTTATTGATTTATTTGAGAAAGAGAGAGAAGGAGCGGTAGGGGGAAGGGAAGAAACAAAGAGAGGCTATGGCTCCCCGCTGAGCAGGGAGTCCAGCGTGGGACTCCATGCCATGTTGCTGGGACCATGACCTGAGCTGAAGGCAGACACATAACTTACTGAATTGTCCAGGTGCCCCCAAAACAGCATCTTTTTTTTTTTTTAAGATTTATTTATTTATTTATTTATGTGACAGACAGAGATCACAAGTAGACAGAGAGGCAGACAGAGAGAGAGGAGGAAACAGGCTCCCCGCTGAGCAGAGAGCCCGATGCGGGGCTCCATCCCAGGACCCTGGGATCACGACCCAAGCCGAAGGCAGAGGCCTTAACCCACTGAGCCACCTAGGTGCCCGGTAAAACAGCATCTTTATGTCGAAAAGACCTTATTTATTTGAGAGAGAGAAAGAACAAGAGAGAGCACAAGTGGGGAGAGAGGCAGAGGGAGAAGCAACCTCCCCACTGAGCAGGAAGCCCAATGTGGGGTTTGATCCCAGGACTCTGGGATCATGACCTGAACCAAAGGGAGATGCTTAACCAACTGAGCCTCCCAGAAGCTCCCCAAAACAGCATCTTAATGCATGCTTCTTCTTCTTTTTTAAAAATATTTTACTTATTGGGGCGCCTGGGTGGCTCAGTGGGTTAAGCCGCTGCCTTCGGCTCAGGTCATGATCTCAGAGTCCTGGGATCGAGTCCCGCATCGGGCTCTCTGCTCAGCAGAGAGCCTGCTTCCCTCTCTCTCTCTCTGCCTGCCTCTCCATCTACTTGTGATTTCTCCCTGTCAAATAAATAAATAAAATCTTAAAAAAAAAAAATATTTTACTTATTTATTTATTTGACAGAGAGAGACAGTGAGAGACGGTGAGAGAGGGAACACAAGCAGGGGGGAGAGAGAGAACAGGCTTCCTATGGAGCAGGGAGCCTGATGTGGGGCTCAATTCCATGACCCTGGGATCATGACCTGAGCCAAAGGCAGATGCTTAATGACTGAACCCCCCAGGGGTCCCCCCAAACAGCATCTTAATGCATGCTTCTTGAAGCTAGTTATTGTTCTGATCATTCTATATGCATTACCTCAACCAATCCTCATAAAAAAAACCTCATAGGGGAATTAAAAAACAAACAGAACAAACCAACAACCAAACTTGCAAGGTAGGTGTTATCTGTGTTTCTGAGATGAAGAGGAGGTTAATGTTATCGCTAAGGTTACATAGCTGGGGAGTACATAGACCAGATTTTGGACCCAGGAAGTCTGGCCTCAGGGCCTCTGCTCTCTCTTGGGCTATACTAACTCTCATAATAAGAAATAGATTTCTGTTGAGAGAATAAAGGCATTCCTCCTACAACATCCACATAAGCCTTTGTGTACATTTCTATGTGATGAATGTGACCAATAACAGGTCACCCTTCAAAATATATAAGGAAGGTAAGACTCATAAAACTGCTTTTATCCAGACTTACAGAGTCAATATATTTAACATATGGTTAGAAGAGATAAACCCAAGAAACACAGCATGTAAACTGTGAAAAAAAAAAAAAAAAAAAGACTCAGCTCATCCGGCAATAAAACATTTGAATACAATAACATTAAGGTTCACTTAAAAACTGTAAGTTATAAAAAGAAAAGTTGGGTAGGGTGCCTGGGTGGCTCAGTTGGTTGGATGACTGCCTTCAGCTCAGGTCATGATCCTGGAGTCCCGCATCGGGCTCCCAGCTCCATGGGGAGTCTGCTTCTCTCTCTGACCTTCTCCTCATTCACACTCTCTCTCACTGTCTCTCTATCAAATAAATTAATTTAAAAAAAAAAAGAAAAGAAAAGTTGGGGAAACAAGCAGCCCTACACGAAGGCTAGGATGTTTTAGAGAACATTCTAGAAATATTTTTCAAGCATTATTAAATCTTTTTACGCCTCGACCTATGTATTATTAGTCACTCCTTTGGCTGTAGGTGACCGAAACCCGATGTAGACTGGCTCAAGCAAAGGGAATTTATCCAGAAGAGTTGACCTGGATCCAAGAGCTCAAAGCTCTCAGGGATCTGAGCTCCTTGGTTCTCTCTGCCCCCAGCTTTGGTTTTCCAGCAGACTTCTCCCTTACTCTGCTGGAAAGAAGACCTTCCACCCCATGTTAGCAAGAGCTGCGTAGCTCTCGTCCTTGGACTCCGGATCGAAAGCAATCCCCCAGAATGACTCTGATAGACCTATCTAGGCCATATGCCCATTATCGAGCAGTCTCATGTTCAAATATGGAGTACTCTAATTGGCAAAGACAATGCTGTGTGTTGACCACTGTTTCATTTCTTCCTGGCACAGAAGACTATACTTCTCATGTGCTCTCACATCTAGTAGAAGCATGTGACTAATTCTGGCCAAAGAAATATGGTGGAAGTAAGTGAGATGCACAGCGTCAGAGCTGGCTCCTAAAGTGTCCCGCCTCCCAGTCTTCCTACTCTCTGCTCATTAATGGTTGACACACGTATAGGTCTAATGGAAGGGCCCCAATGACGCCCTATAGAATACTGGAAACACTAAAAGGAAGGAGCCTATATTTGAATTTCTACTTATAAAAGGGCCACCCCATGTCTTGCCCCCTCCACCTCCCCAAAACCTTTACCACTGAGACTTGTGGTTTGTTGTTACTAATCTACGATGAACACATTGCCTCAAACACTAACCCTTGGTACAGGGCAGGTGAGGACTTCTGCTTGAAAGCACATCAGAACCATAAAGTGGAGAGGAATGTTCCCAGTGGGAAGGGATGTGCATCAGACAAGTAATACCTCAAACCAATTATCTTTTGGTTGCAAATTAGTCCCACGAAATAAAAAAAGGAAACTGAAGTAATTTGAATAAGGATGCTCATTGCAGAGATATTTATAATAGCGATAGATTGGCAATGTCCCAAAAGCTTAAAACATAGATGCAAAAAAGCAAAATATGGTCTATCAATAGAATGGACCCATTGACACATGGAACTGTGTATAGGAAATAATGTAAAATGACAAATATCAGAGTTTCTGGCTGGCTTAACTGGTAGGGCATGTGACTTTTGATCTAGGGGTTTTGAGTTGGAGCCCCATGTTGGGTTTAGAGATTACTTAAAAATAAAATCTTGCGGGGGGTGCCTGGGTAGTTCAGTGGGTTAAAGCCTCTGCCTTTGGCTCAGATCATGATCCCAGGGTCCTGGGATTGAGCCCTGCATCAGGCTCTCTGCTCTGTGGGGAGTCTGCTTCCTCCTCTCTCTCTCTCCCTTCCTCTCTCTCTGCTTGCCTCTCTGCCTACCTGTGATCTCTGTCAAGTAATAAATAAATAAATAAATAAATAAATAAATAAATAAAATCTTTAAAATGACAAATGTCCAGCACAAGAGGATTTAATTCTCTCCACATTCCTTACAGGGGTGCTGGGCTTGGATCTTCCCTGGCCCCAGATAACAGGATAGAGTCCTCAGAACTGGTAGCTTGAATCAAGGAGCCCTCACTGAAGCAGGAGGGGGAGGAGGAGCCAAAAATTCTACAGGAGGACTGGGGTTCGCATTTGTGAGAAGACGCTTAGGAAGGAACACGGGCTCAAGGTTCCAGACTAGGAAGAGGAAAGAAAAGTTGGAACAGATGAGGCTCAAGCTGGGGAAGTGGGGGCAGGCATCCTGTAGATGTCAGAGGATCAGGGCTGCCCTTGGGGTGAATGGGTAGCCGAGTCAAGGGCCAGAACCGAGGCAGTGACCAGACCCTTCCAAGTCCCCTAGGCAGGGCATGGCATCTCTTCACTTGCCCGGTAGAATGTCTTAACTTCTTCAGACAAGTTCTTGACCAGGAGATGGGAGCCAAGAATCTACCAACTCATAGCCTTTTGTTAGCACCAAATGTTGGAGTTGGTCCCCAGGCCAGTGGGGATTCAGTGTTTCCTGTACCCCAGGTCACACTTGCCCCTTCTGACTTGTCCAGACTGGTTGTGGGGGTGCAGAGGTTAGTCTGGAGGCAGTGGGGAGCAATGGAGAGCAATGCCATGGCTTTGCAAGACCTGATATATCCATTTCCATCGAGGCTGGGGAGCAGATATATCTATCAGGAATCACAGTACTTCCCTTACTCGGAGAGCCACCTCCACGTGGGGCAGAGCCGGTGGGAGGCAGAACAATGGCTCCCAGAGATGTCTGCGTCTGTGATTATGCCACAGTGCAGAGCCAGGAGAATGAAAGTTGCAAATGGAAACAAGGTTGCTAGTCAGATGCCCTTAAAACAAAGCCGCATGCTGGATGATCTGGATGGGCTCCGTGGAATCACAAGGGGTCTCTCCATGTGAAAGAGGGGGGCAGAAACATCAGAGTCAGGGAGAGATCCGAAGGTGCTCTGCTATTGGCTTTGAAGGTGGAGGAAGTCCCTGTGAGTCCAGAAAACGCTGGCCGCCTCTAAAAGCCAGAAAGGGCAAGGAAACTGATTCTCTAGAGTCTCTGGAAGGAAGCCGCCTTGCCAACACCTTGAGTTTAATTCGGTGATACCCATTCCTGACTCTGGACCTCAGAACCGGAAGGTGGTAGAAGTGTGGGACTGTAAACCACGTTCGTGACATCTTGATCTAGCAGCCACAGGAGCCTCCTCTCCAGCCTTCCAGATAAGTGTTGTGTAGCCCCTCGGCATGCCCTGAAACTCACGAGCCGTCAGAGCCCCCTGGGGTGGCCATCAGAATCATCAGGAGACATTCATTGATTTATTTGTTAATTAATGTCTTTATTATGGAATATGTTCATAACAGAAATATGACAGATGTATAACAAACATTCACGTATGTTTGCCACTGGCAATTTAATTTACTGTTCCTGTGGCCTCAGAAAAACTGAAAAAAAAGAAAAAAATGGCATGGCAATGATGGAAAAACCCACCGCAAGAGTCTATAATGTACATTTTACTATTTGTTTTATTGCACAAGTGTTCATCCGTCCGCCCATGTCTCCATCCCTCAACCCATCTCATTTTTCAAGCATTTCTAAGTAAATTACACCAGCCCTGAGTCCAGGCCAGCAGTTTGCTGAAGCGGTTGGTTTCAAGCAGGAGCCCGAAGACGTGTCTTTCTAGGGGCCCCTGACTGGTTCAGTCAGTAAGTCGTGCAACTCTTGGTCTCTAGGGGTCGTGAGCTCAGGGCAGCCCCACACTGGGTGGAGCTGACTTAAAAGAAAGCAAACAAAAGACAAAGCTCCCATAAGCATTTCTGTGCAACGTTACGTACGTTTTCATTTCTCTTGGGTGACTACACAGGAAATGATGTGCTGGGTCATAAGGAAGGTGTATGTTTAATTTTATGAGGAACTATCACACATTTTCCCAAAGTTGTGCCATTCCTTTTCTTTCCTTCTTTTTTTAAAAGATTTTATTTATTCACTTGAGAGAGCGAGCGAGCAAGTAAGAGAGAGAGAGAGAGCGAGAGCAGGGAGAAGGGGTAGAGGGAGAAGCAGGCTCCACTCGGAGCAGGGAGCCAGATACGGGGCTCGATCCCTGGACTCCAGGATCATGAGCTGAGTCAAAGGTAGACGCTTAACTGACAGAGCCACCAAGGTGCCCCCAAGCTATGCCATTTCTAAAAAATAAAAAATAAATAAAAAATAAAAAGATTGATTGATCGATTTCAGATAATCTCTACATCCAATGTGGGGCTCAAATTCATGACTCTACGATCAATAGTCACATGCTCTTCCGACTGAGCCTGCCAAGTGTGTTGTGCCATTTTAAACGTTTGCCCAAACCCTTCAACGTTCGGTATTTTCAGTCTTGAATTTTAGCCATTTTGGTGGCAGGGCAGAAGTATTTCACTGAGATTTCAGCTTGCATGTCCCTGATGACCCAGTGATGGAGATGGTGTTCCCATAGGCATGTTGACTATCCATCTGTCTCTGTGAAGCGTCTTTTCAAATCCCTTGCCTGTTTTAAAAATGGAATTGTTTTCATTATTGAGTTTTAAGAATGCTTTTTATATCCTGGATGCCTTTCCTTTGTCAGATACTATATTTTGAGAATACTTTTACTCAGCCCGTGGCTCATGGATTCATTTCCTTACTTTCTCTCCTCCCTCCCCCAACCCCATCTGTCTGTCTGTCTGTCTGTCTTTCTCTCTTCCTTCCTTCCTTCCTTTCTTGGATTTTATTTATTTACTTGAGAGAGAGCAAGAGCGCACTTGTGAGGGGAGGGGAGAGGGAGAAGCAGACTCCCTGCGGAGTCGTGGAGCCCAACAGGGAACTCAATCCCAGGACCCTGAGACCACGACCTGAATTGAAGGCAGATGCTTAACCCACTGAACAACCCAGGTGCCCTCCGTCTATTTAATTTCCTAATGATGTCTTTTTGATAAGCAAAAGTTTTTAATTTTGATTAAGTCCAATTTATTAATTCTTTCTTTTATGGTTCTTTCTTTGTGTCCTAGAAACCTTTACCTATATCTGAGTGATGAATATAAGTCTATGTTTTCTTCTTTTTTTTATGATTTTGTTTATTTATTTGAGAGAGAGAGAGAGAGAACACAAGCAGGAGGAGTGGAAGAGGGAGAGGGAAAAGCAGATTCCCTGTTGAGCAGGGAGCCTGATGCAGTGCTCAATCCCAGGACCCTGGGATCATGACCTGAGCCAAAGGCAGACGCTTAACCCACTGAGCCACCCAGGTACCCCTCTATATTTTCTTCTAAAAACTTTAAAAGTTTTAGCTTTTTTTTTTTTAAGATTTTATTTATTTATTTGACAGACAGAGATCACAAGAGACAGGCAGAGAGAAAGGAGGAAGCAGGCTCCCCATGAAGCAGAGAGCCTGATGTGGGACTCGATCTCAGGACCCTGGGATCATGATCTGAGCCAAAGACAGAGGCCTCATATCCACTGAGTCACCCAGGCACCCCTTTTTCTTTTTTTTAAGAAAAGATTTATTTATTTATTGGGGCGCCTGGGTGGCTCAGTGGGTTAAAGCCTCTGCCTTTGGCTCAGGTCATGATCTCAGGGCACTGGGATGGAGCCCCACGTTGGGCTCTCTGCTCAGTGGGGAGCCTGCTTCACCCTCTCTCTCTGGAGCCTGCTTCCCCCTGTCTCTCTGCCTACTTGTGATCTCTCTCTGTGTGTCAAATAAATAAATAAATAATTTTAAAAGATTTATTTATTTATTTGAGAGAGAGATAACACACGCACGTGGGGCGGGAGGAGCAGAGGAAGATGGAGAATCTCGAGTTAACTCCCCACTGAACGTGGACCCCAACATGGGGCTCAATTCCATGACCCTAAGATCACAACCTGAGCAGAAACCAAGAGTCAGACACTTAATTGATGAAGCTGCTTTTCTATTTAGGTCTAGGGTCCATTGTGGATTGATGTTTATACATGATGTGAGGTAAAGAGGTTGGGGTTTGTTTCCTTACCTCCATATGGATATCCAGTTTCCAAGCAATATTTGCTGAAGGCACTTTCCTCTTCCCACTGGTTTGCTTTCACACCATTGTTGAAAAGCAATACACAGTATAAGTGTCTCTTTCTGGTGGGACCTCTGTTTTTTAAAAGCTCCTCAAGTGATTCTGGTGCACGTCCTTAGGGTACAGGTCCTTGGGGTCCTGGCCATTTGCAGGTGAGGTGGTTGGTGATTTAACAGGTTGTATGTGTCAGTGGACACAGGAATGTAGTGGACTGTATGCAAATTTTGCAGAGGTAAGGTGGGTGGTGCAACTGTGTCCTGGTGAGCAGGGAGCAGCAGAGAGAGTTCTCTGGAGCTTGATTGAGGTGTTCCACCAGGAATCTGGCAGTAAGGTCCAGTGTAGAGGGTGAACAGTGCCACCTTAGTCAACATACCGGCTTCCCACCATGACGACATGACGGCCATGGGCATCAAGGCGGCCATTAATCCTTAGGAGCATCGACAGGGTTCTTGTGACTCAAGGGCTGATGGACTTAAGGGGCAGTTTCCAGACCACAGGGTCACCAAAACTCCCCTTGAACGATAACGTTCAGGATTTTGAATGATCCTCCATGACACACCCAGTGATGCTGTGTCTGATCTCAACACTGGTTTGCAATATCAAGCTGCCAGGGAATGGATGACTGTTCAGGGGGAATTGGATCCTGTTCATTCCTTGCCTTTGGGCAGACACGAATTTCTGGTAACTCGGTGATGGTCTGGCAACTCGGTGATGGTCTTGCAGAATTGCTTAGACCAGCAGCAACAAAGCTGGCATGACTGCAAAGTTCTCAGGCCATGGGGCTTTGGAGAGGGGGGCTCTCCTGCCATCCCTCAGCTAATGTGACAGTCTATCTGCTGGACACTTTGGGCTGCTTAACTGGCAAAAGTGAATATCCTGTTCTTGGAAGACTGTGAGCAGGTGGGAGCTGAACCAAGTGCGCTCCAGGCACTGCTGGCTGTCAGGTAATGGGAACTCCCCTCCCTGCAAACCATCTACCTCGGTAGCAACATCTCCCCTCCGCCCCAAAGTCACATACATTATCCATCACAGGTTTTTTTCACATAGTGTCACAGCAGACGTCACTTAGTCTGGGGACTTCCTGAAACACGCTGGAAGAGCTGGCTTTAAGGAAGTAAGTTAGAGGACGGATTTGGAAGAAGGTCAAGGACAAATTAGGAATAAAGAGTAATCCCTGAACGAAAACACACAGTGAAGCTGGTACAGGAAAAGTCCCATCTCTTTTCTGGGGTCAACTGGGGTGAATCAAGGTGGGAAAGTAGGGCATGGACTGATCATATTCTTGATCCCTAAGAAACCCCATTCTAGAATTGCCTGGATTAAGGTGTTCCTAACCCAGGAGCCCAGACCCTTTGTCCTTCATTTGCAGATACACACTGCCTGGGATGAACGTGTCCAGAATATCCGTCTGGCTCACAAAACTACACTTCTTAGGATTGGCCTGGAGGTGGCGCCCCTGCTGTTGGTCTGGAGCCACTGGACCCAAGACTCAGGCGGGTCTGGCAGAGATGAGGTTCTTACCCAGTTGAAGAAGCCCAGAAGGTTAGTCCTTTTCTTTCTCTTTCTCTTTCTTTCTTTCCCTCCTTCCTGTCTGTCTTTCTTTCTTTCTTTCTTTCTTTCTTTCTTTCTTTCTTTCTTTCTTCTTATTTAGAGAAGAGAGAAGGGGGGTTGGGGGCTGTAGAGGGGGAGAGGCACAAAGGGAGAGAGAATATCCCAAGTGGTCCATGGCAGCTGGGCTCCATCTCATGACCCTGATATCATTACCTGAGCCAAAGTCAAGAGTCCCACGCTTAACTGATTGGACATCCGGGCTTTCCAAGGCTGGTGACTTTCATCATCTCCTGGAAAGAACACGGGCATTGCCCAAGCCTAAGAGCACTGTCATATCTTCCAACCGCTCAAGACTAAACTTGAAATCTGTTTTTAAATCCCACCCCCTCTGATCCAGAGGGATCTAGGTTTTAAATACTACAACCCGATTTCTTTGTAAACCATTTCAAATCTAGCCTAACGACGAATCCTTCCATGACACACCTTAAAAATTCTGATCAAGGGGCGACTGGCCAGCTTAGTTGGAAGAACATGTGACTCTTGATTGGGGGTCGTGAGTTCAAGTCCCACATCAGGTATAGAGATACTTAAATAAATATAACTTAAAGACAAAAAAAAAATTCTCCTGACCAAAACGCACTCTGAATGTTTAAAGAACAAAGATACACAAGACCTCCTTAAGAAAAGGATTGCAAGCAGGGCTAGACTGAGAAGCCAGTAACAGCCTGGCCAACCCCTTCCTCAATTATGTTGAGCCCAGGCTTCCCTAGCAGAGGGGTCAGGAAGGAGGCAGAGCTACAGGAAGTCGAGGCCCCTTGCTAGACGGGGTTCACTTTCTTCAGCTCTGGGTCCCTATTCTGGCCAAGGGATCCGATCTCTGCAAACAGGCTGAGGCATGTCTGTAAGACTGCTTTCCATTCCTTACCTCTGTGATCTGCTTCTAGTTTCTGAACAGGACGCAGAGTGGAGAATCAGCAAAGCAAGGCACGGTCCTGAGTGGTGACTGCTTTTAGACGACCGTAGTCCCGGCTGAGGGTAGAGCCTATGAAATGAGGTCCATCGGGGCCAGGAGTGTAACTGCCCTCAGGGCAATCCAGTGTATGTGCGCATGCGCGTGTGCATTCCCAGGGCAGGGCAAAGCAGAGTCTTTCTTTCCACTCTCAATCCGTGGATACACCATCCAGCCGAGGTGCGGGAAGCTTTCCAGAAACCTTATTTATTCTATGCCTTCAGCATCAGCTGACAAACGAAGCCCATGTTTCATTTACCACTTCCTTTCCCCTAAAAAAAAAAAAAAAAAAGTCATTCGTTTTATAATGAATAACATATAGTTACTTTTGAGTAAAACAAATAACTGTTTAATAAAATTTGGAATCTCCTAAGACATTGGCCCGACAGCTTCCTGGCTGAGAAAAGCGGTATTTGTACGAGTGAGGAGATAATGAAGACTACAGCAACTCGGAGTGGGCTTTGGACGGTCAGGAAATAGAACTATTCTGTCCTGGTCTGTCACAGTGAAAATGACCAGTTAGAAGGAACCCCTGGGGCTTTGCCATAGTGTTCTTGCTTCACTTCCTATTTGCCAGCACTTTCCAGGGAGCAGTGATGGCCAAAAGTGTATAATGAAGGGCTCCTGGGTGGCTCAGTGAGTTAGAGCCTCTGACTTCGGCTCAGGTTATGATCTCAGGGTCTTGGGATCGAACCCCGCGTAGGGCTCTCTGCTCAGCGGGGAGCCTGCTTCCCTCTCTCTGTCTCTGCCTGCCTCTCTGTGTACTTGTGATCTCTGTCTATCAAATAAATAAATAAAATCTTAAAAAAAAAAAAAAAGTGCATGAGGAAACCCTGTTCAGAAAATAAGCTTGTGTGTAACTGTCCCCTTGAAACGAAATTTGTTCTCCGCTGCCAGGCCAGCAGAGACTGTGAATTCTTGAATGGTGGCCTGGGCCCGGAAGGATAGGAGACCACTCTGTCACTGTCCGGACAAGCTGCGAAGAATGGCACCGGGTGTGGCTGGAGGCTGGCAGCTGGCTCCTCCAGGACGGTGTTCCCGGTGTCTTTGGAGGACTCAGGAATGAGGGAACAGAAACCACCACGAACAGTTGGGAGCCTAAAGACTATTTCCAGGCAAAGCCTGGAGCTTGAAATGTGTGTCTCTTCCCAGTTTGTTTCATTCTTGCCCTTTGGATTATTATTATTTTTTTTTTCTAATCTTTTCATTCCCTTCCCTCAGAATGAGGTAGGTAATTGATTTCCTTATCAAGATGCCGGGAGATACATTTTTCATGGCTTTCAGAGCGCCCTGCGAATCTAAAACCATTGTCTGGCCGCCTCGCTTTCAGCCGCCATCGTTTTTATCACCAAGGTAAACCTGCTGGCATCTGTTTTTTCAAATTTTATTCAGAAGCGTTGTCTTTTACCGGTCAAAGAAATGGTAACAGTCTTCACTTTGTGATTCCATTATCCAAAAATAAAAGAGGATTTTTAACAATGATCAAAATTAAACTGGTTAGATCATTTCTAATGGTAATGAGTTGGCTCCCGAAGATTTGATTAAAGACAAAACTAGGTCGATTTAAGCCAGGTCCAAAGGAGTCTGGAAGAAAGCCCATGGGTGGGGCAGGGGTGGGGCGGGGTGGGGATGGTGGGGGTGTGGGGGTGGGAGGAAGTCATGGAATCATAGACAGTAAAAGAAAAAAATTGAAAAGTATGAAAATCACAAAGAAAAATCCACAAATCACCTTGCATATTTTTCATCTGTCTCTCTATGTCTGTGTTTGTCTCTAAATGTTAGAAAAGGGCCTAGAAACCTTACTACTGGATAATAATAGTATCATGGGTGCCTAGCTGGCTTAGAAGAGCATGTGATTCTTGATCTCTGGGTAGTAACTTCAAGCCCCAAGTTGGGGGTAGAGTTTACTTAAAAAAAAAAAAAAAAAAAAAGAGGGGCGCCTGGGTGGCTCAGTGGGTTAAGCCGCTGCCTTCGGCTCAGGTCATGATCTCAGGGTCCTGGGATCGAGTCCCACATCGGGCTCTCTGCTCAGCAGGGAGCCTGCTTCTCTCTCTATCTCTGCCTGCCTCTCCGACTACTTGTGATTTCTCTCTATCAAATAAATAAATAAAATCTTTAAAAAAAAAAAAAAAAAAAAAAAAAAAAGAAAGAAACCCCCCAAATAAAATGACTATCTAATAAAATAACTTTCATTTATTTTTTTAAAAAAGATTTTATTTATTTAACAGAGAGAGATCACAAGTAGGCAGAGAGGCAGGCAGAGCGAGGGGGAGCCGGCTCCCTGCTGAGCAGAGAGTCTGATGTGGGGCTCGATCCTAGGACCCTGAGATCATGACCTGAGCTGAAGACAGACACTTAACGGACTGAGCCACCCAGGCACCCCCAAGGGTAACTTTATTGCTGAAAGGGTGAGACAAACTGAATAAGGAAGGCTGAAGGCATGGTGACTAGCTGGCTCAGTGAGCAGAGCGCACAACCCTTGATCTCAGTTTTAAGTTTGAGCCCTACTCTGGATATAGAGGCCACTCAAAAATACAGTAAAGATACTAATAAATAAAAAATTTAAAAAAGAAGTGTTATGGTATATTTATAATTTTTTTCATTCCTTATACCACTTATGTATTTCTTACTCATTTTTATTGATATGATTTGCATACCATGAAATTCACCCTTTTAATTAAGTGTACAAGTTAGTGGGTTTGCATGTAGTCAAAAGGGTATGCAACCATCACTGCTCTCTGGTTCCAGAACATTTTTCAGCACCGCAAAAAGAAGCCTCGTGACCACTAGCAGTCACTCCCCATTCTCCCCGCTCTTATTTCCTGGCAACCACTAATCTGCTTTCTGTTTCCGTGAATTTGCCTATTGTGGACATTTCATATAAATACAATCATGTCATATGTGGCTTTTTGTGATTGGCTCCTTTCACTAAGCATAAGTTTTTTAATTGTGGAAAAATATTCACAACATAAAATCCATATACCATTTTAGAAATTTTATTTACTTTTCAAGAGTTATTTATTTGTGAGAGAGAGGGAGAGAGAGAGAAAGAGACCATAGTGGGGGAGAAGCAGAGAGAGGAGAGAGAGAGAATCTCAAGCAGACTCCCCTCAGAGCACAGAGCCTGACTCGGGGCTTGGCCCTGAGATCATGATCTGAGCCAAAATCAAGAGCTGGATGCCTAAGCAACTAAGCCACCCAGGCACGCACCTCCCCGTCCCCATCCCACAACCCCCCCTCGCCCCGCCCCGGCCATTTTAGGCATTTTAAAGTGTCTAGTTCAGGGGCGCCTGGGTGGCTCAGAGGGTTAAGCCTCTGCCTTCGGCTCCAGTCATGATCTCAGGGTCCTGGGATCGCATCCCGCATCGGGCTCTCTGCTCAGCAGGGAGCCTGTTTCCTCCTCTCTCTCTCTCTGCCTGCCTCTCTACCTGCTTGTGATCTCTGTCTGTCAAATAAATAAATAAAATCTTAAAAAAAAATAAAGTGTCTAGTTCAGCAGCACCTGGCTGGCTCAGTTAGTGGAGCAAGTGACTCTTGATCTCAGGTCATCGAGTTCGAGCCCCACGTTGGGGATAGAGATTACTTAAAAATAAAATCATTAAAAAAAAAAAGTGTTCAGTACATTCAGTACATTCATTGTGGTGCAAGCATCACCACCATCCGTCTCCAGAACTTTTTCATCTTCCACAACTGAAACCCTGTACCCATTTAAAAACTAGCTCTCCATTATCCCCTCCCCCAGCCCCTGACAACCACCCCTCTACTTCCTGTCTCTATAAATTTGACTACTACTAGGGATGTCATATAAACAGAATCATACAGTATTTGTCCTTTTGTGTCTGCTCATTTCACTTGGCATGATGTCTTCAAGGTCTGTCCATGCTGTAGCCTATGTCATAATTTCCTTTTTTTTAAAGACTGAATAATATTGCATTTTATGAATATATTACATTTAAGCTGTCCATTCATCAGTTGATGGGCATGGGGTGGTTCTCATTTGCTGGTGATTGTAACGCTACCTTGAACATCTGTGTACAAGTTTTTGCATGAACATATATTTTCAGTTCTCTTGGCTGTGTACCTAGGAGAAGAATTGCTGCATCATTTGGTAAGTCATGTTCTTTTAGAAAATTGCCGAAGTGTCTTCAGCAGTGCTGCACCGTTTTATACAAAAATGTGTAAGGGTTCCAGTTTCCCTGTATTTACCAATACTTTTTATCCCGCCCCTCCTTTTTCCTTTTTTCTTTTAGGTTTTTATTTATTTATTTGAAAGAGAGAGAACACTCAGTCAGGGCAAGGGGCAGAAGGAGAAGCAAACTCCCCACTGATCAGGGAGCCCGAAGCAGGGCTCAAACCAGGACCCTGAGATCACAGTCTGCGCCAAAGTTAGATACTAACCGACTAACCCACCCAGGCATTCTTTAACCCTTTGGGGGGGGTGCTGGGGTGTTTTGTTTTGTTTTCAGATTTATTTATTTGAGAGAGAGAGCAAGTGGGGGGAGGCACAGGGAGAGAAGGAGAGAAGCAGAATCCCTGCAGAGCACAAAGCGGGCATGATCTCGGGACCCTGAGATTCTGACCTGAGCCAGAATTAAGAGCTGGTTGCTTAACGAACTGAACCACCCAAGCCCTGGGGCCTGAGTATCAACATTGGGCTATTTTGTGTTACTTTCCACACACTTCTCAGTGTTCTCCTATTAGAAAATCATAAGCAATAATAAAATCATGACCGTGTTGTTATCACTATTAAGTGTCAGCTAAGTTTCAGATACTGTACTGAGCTCCTTCTGTGCATTCTTTTATTTAATACTCATAACAGCCCAATGAGGTGGGTACTATAATCTTTCCCATTTCACACATGATGAAACAGAGGTCAAGAAACCTGCCCAAAACCACAGAATTGGTTAGTCTTCTTCTTATTTCCCAAATATGCTGGGTCCACTATGTCCAGAATATTCTTTCCCAGATCTTCACCTAGAGGGTTTCTGTAATGTTCAGATTTGGGCTAGAATGTCACCTCTTCACAGAAGTCTTCCCTCCTCACCCTATCCAAAGTAGCGTTGTAGGTATTACCTGTATACAGTAGGTGCTTAATAAATATCCACTGAATAAGTGAAGGCACCCCAAGGATATTCCCAGCCCCCCGAGTTTGCTTCCCCCATTCCCAGAGGCCAGGATAGCTTGCCTGCATAGCAAGTCCTTCCCCCCAGTGGTACCTCCTTCTCTGAGCACGTACAAAACTGGCAGCCCTCACGCATCAAGCGGTTCCAGGCCCTTCAACCCTGAAATAGTCCTTCCCTTCACTCCCAAGCGACCAGCTGATGTCTCCTTGTGCACATTCCACAACAAGTCTCCCTTAGTCTCTCTCCTCCATCATGCTAGAAGTGCTGGAAGGGGACCAGTGACATGCAGTTCTACCCTCAAGGAGCTTTCTCTACTTGGAGGCAGAACAGATGTGTGAACAAGCAAATACAACACAGTGGGAAAATTGCAGAACAGAAGCGCTGCTTTGGACTAGGTAGTATTTTCCCAAGGTAGAAACGAGATCTCAGAGGTTACATAACGTGCATGGAGCCAGGATTTGAAACCAGCAGCACCCTATGTATTTTATTTTATTATTATTTTTAAAAAGATTTTATTTATTTATTTGGCAGAGAGAGACACAGTGAGAGAGGAAACACAAGCAGGGCGAGTGGGAGAGGGAGAAGCTGGCTTCCCACCGAGCAGGAAGCCCAATGTGGGGCCCGATCTCAGGACCCTGGGATCATGACCTGAGCCAAAGGCAGATGCCCAATGACTGCGCCACCCGGGCACCCCTACCCTATGTATTTTAAAACATGTTGATGGTGATGGTAATCAAAAATAAGGAGATTCAGGGCGCCTGGGTGGCTCAGTTAGTTAAGCGTCTTGACTCTCAATTTCGGCTCAGGCAATGATCTCAGGGTCAGAGGATCCAGCCCTGCATCAGACACCGTGCTGAGCATGGAGCCTGCTTAAGATTCTCTCTCCTCCTTTCCATCTGTCCCCTTCCCCACCCCCTGCTCATGCTCTCTCTCTCAAAAATAAAATAAAATAAAGAGATGCAAATGCAAGGCTTGCGGGAGGCTGAGTAGAGCCAATGTAGGCAAGAAGTATGCGGCTTTGAGCAAATGAAAGTTCACTGTCAACATGTTTTAAAATACCTAGGGTGCTGCTGTTTTCAAATCCTGGCTCCATGCACTAGCTAGGTGAACTTGGCAAATTATGTAATCTCTGGGACCTCGTTTCTACCTTGGGAAAATAATACCTAGTCCAGAGCAGTGCTGTGAGGATTAAATGAGATAACATTTCATAATGTACCCATTTAATCAGTGATACTTTTAAATTACTGCTGATAAACATTTTAATTTGTTTTTTATGTGACTCTACCCCCAAAGTGGAGCTCAAACTCATGACCCGGAGATCAAGAGTTGCATGGTCTACCAACTGAGCCAGCCAGCTGCCCCAATAAATATTTTTTTTAAAGATTTATTTATTTATTTATTTGACAGAGATCACAAGTAGGCAGAGAGACAGGCAGAGAGAGAGGAGGAAGCAGACTCCCCGCTGAGCAGAGAGCCCAATTCGGGGCTCGATCCCAGGAGCCCGGGACCATGACCCAAGCCGAAGGCAGAGGCTTAACCCACTGAGCCCCCCAAGTGTCCCCCCAATAAACATTTTAAATACAGGGGAAAAGGCTTTTAGCATGGGGGCACCTAGATGGGTCAGTTGGTTAAGCGTCTGCCTTTCGCTTGGCTCTTGAACCCGGGGTCTTGGGATCGACCATATGGGGCTCCCTGCCCAGTGGGGATTCTGCTTCTCTCTGCCCCTCTGCCCCTCTCCCTGCTCATGCTCTCTCTCTCTCCAAAAAATAAATAAAATCTTTTAAAAAATCCTTTTAGTACAAAATTGTTCGTGAAGTGCTGTTGATCGCAGGAAAAATTTTGAAGTGAGCAAAATCTTCTTGATGGAAGATTCTGTGACCATTAACTTGAGAGCATGTATTGTAGAGTCATAGATAAGGGACAAAATGCTGTATATGGTGTCATCTTGGCTATGTAACTACATCCCTAAAGTCCCTGGGCCTCTCCAGCCTGTGGGTTTACATGAGGCTACATTCACCTTTTATTCAAATTTCTCCGCCTCAGTGCCCCCACCTGCTCCTGCAGACCTCTGCAAAGGCCCTAGGGGCCCTAGGGAGTAGCTAGAACATATTTGCTCCTTGTCCCACCACTGCAGTATTCAAAATGTAGGTTCTTGGTAGGCATCGCTACTCTTTTTCCAGGTCTTTGCCCCTGCCAGCCTCACAAGGACACCTTCCTCTAGGGGGCGAACTATCTGGTTTGCCTGCACCTGAGACGTTCCCTGGAGTGCCAATCTTTTAGTGCCCAAACTGGGAAAGTCCTTACAACTGGGATAGATTGGCCACCCTAGCTCACTGGGCAGGGGACTTCAAAAGTTGCGAAGTCTTTAGGTCCCCAAATGGGGTTTGTTTTCTCAGCAGGATCCAGGCTCTGTTCCCCCCAAGATAAAGACAGATGGATTGCAGAGAATGGGGTGAGCAGAATATTCAGGCTTGAATTCAGGGGACTTTTATCCCTGGTCCCAGGGAAGTGAGACAACTAATCAAAAGGTTGCTTCAGGGGCGCCTGGGTGGCTCAGTGGGTTAAGCCACTGCCTTCGGCTCAGGTCATGATCCTGGGATTGAGCCCCACATCGGGCTCTACGCTCAGCAGGGAGCCTGCTTCCCTCTCTCTCTCTGCCTGCTGATCTGCCTACCTATGGTCTCTCTCTCACTCTGTCAAATAAATAAATAAGAATCTTAAAAAAAAAAAAAGTTGCTTGAGAAACAAGTGATCAGAGTGCAGGTCTGGACAAGAAATGCTGGTCTAGGGAACATGAACTCATGGTGGCAGCTGAGGTCACGGGAGGGACTAGAGGATCCAGGAGATTTGTTAAGTAGGACAAAAACTTGAAAATCACGACATCTGAGCCAATAGGTAGAGGGACACAAGTCCACGAAAGAAATGAGGCAAGTGGCTAAAGAGAGAGGAAGAAAAGTAGGATTCGAGGTTTCCAGCTTTGGGGCGCAGTTTCCACCATCAGTCCTTGGTTTCCATTTGACTGTGCCTTCCCCCCGAGCCAGGGTGAGTACTGTCTGATCTTTCCCTAGACTTCTCTTCCTTTTCTTCCAGTTCCTGAAGTGTAAGTGATTCCCCAAATTCCGTATGAGGTACTCTTTTCTCTCTGCACTCTCTTCCATGACAGTTTTCTCCTTTTTTTTTTTTTTTTTTTGAGGTTTATTTATTTGTTTTAGAGAGAGAGCGAGAGAGCACAAGTGAGCTGGGGGAGGGCAGAGGGAGAGCGAGAATCCTGAAGCTGATTGTGTGCTGACTCGGGGCTCGATCCCAGCACCCTAAGATCATAACCCGAGCCAGAACCAAGAGTCGGCCACTTAACCGACTGCGCCACTCGGGTACCGCTCCTTCCACAACAGTATAATTCGTCCACGTAGTACCCACTTTCCTCTCAAAGAGGCTGGTTCTCAGATTGTTCCTCTAGCATCAATTTCTCCAGAGCTTGTCCACATTTCAAACTGTCTTCTGGACATTTCCACTTCATTTCCCCACCAACAAGCCGAATTCAGCCTGCCCAAGAGGAAACAGGGCGGGATCATAATCATAGACATGAGCCTTGGAAGGAACCAGAGAGGTGACTTAATCTAGACCTGCCAAACCAGAGAGCCTGGCATGCACTAGTGCACAGTGAATGAGATCTGGGTGGGTGCGGACGGTCATCCTCCCAGCCCTCAGAGTGGCTGGGGACTCTGGCCCTTTTACGTCTGTCCACTACGGCCTCCTCCTCTGATGGCCCTATGAGAGTGGGGTCTGATAGTAAGCGGAAGGCCGCCATTGGCAGTTGGCTCCAGGGCACGTCACTGCCTGTGTAGAGATGCTGGTGGACTTTGTGTCCCAGGTGGCCAAGGGACAAGAGGAGCAATTAAGTGGAGAGGGAGAGATGAGTGAGTGTATGTGTGTTTGGATGGGGGGGGGGGGGGGGGGGGGGGGGTTCTGGTGCAGGCTGCTCAGAAACTCAGTCTTTGCATATTTAATATTAGAAAATTTTGTCTGTGACTGATGTGCCACAAATGATGTCTAAGAACTGAGGTGACCATTGTATTTAAAAAATATTTTTTGTATTTTTAAAATTTTTAAAAGTTAGCTAATTTATTTGACACAGAGAGAGAGCACATGCAGGCAGAGAAAGAGGAAGAAGCAGTCTCCTCAGTGAGCAGAGAGCCCTAGGCAGGGCTCAATCCTCAGACCCTGAGTGCATGGCCAGACACTTAACCCCTGAGCCACCCAGGCACTACTGATATGGCCCTTCTAAACACGCCCATGTGTTCTGCAAATTAGAGCCTCATCGTTATTTTGAATGACGAGCTATAAAAATGTTTGATTGGATCTAAAATCCACAAGAAATGTTTTAAGCACATTTGTCAATGAAAGAAAAAGAAGAGCTTTAAATATAACTTAAATATAATCTCTACTGTTGTAAATGTTCCAGTGGTTATAAAAGTCCTTTCAAAAAAATTTTTTTTATCACCTACGACTGCAAACAGTTTCTTGTCATTTAAAGAGATCGCTGCTAAAGAGTCTGGATCAGGAATTGCATGAGCTATTTAAGACACAAAGCTGAGGATATAAAATTGGGTATTCAAGTTCAAGTTTCTCATTCAGTAAAAAAGAGCTGGGGTGCCTGGGTGGCTCAGTCAGTTAACAGCTGCCTTTGGCTCAGGTCATGATCCCAGGGTCCTGGCATGGAACCCCGAGTCAGGGTCCCTGCTCAACGGGAGCCTGCTTCTCCCTCCTCCACACCCGCCTCCCCCACCGCCAACTTGTGCTCTATCTCCTGCTAACTCTCTCTCTCTCTCTCAAGTAAATATCTTATTTATTTATTTGAGAGAGAGAGAATGAGATCCAAGCAGGTTTCTCAGGGTAACAGGCAGAGGGAGAGGGAGAAGCAGGCTCCCTGCTCAGCAGGGAACCTGATAGAGGACTTGATCCCAGAACTCTGGGATCATGACCTGAGCCAAAGGCAAATGCTTAACTGACTGAACCACCCACCCAGGTGCTCCTCTTTTTTTTTTTTTTAAGTCATGGTAATTTTCTTTTTTCAATTTTAGAGTCAGGAAAGTTATTTGAGAGAGAGAGAGAGAGAAAACATTAGCATGCATGCAAGTGGTGGGGGGAGTGTCAGAGGGAGAGAGGGAATCCTAAGCAGGTTTCACACCCAGCAAGGACCCTGACATGGCTGGATCTCACGACTTTGAGATCATGACCTGAGCCGAAATCAAGTCATACAGTTAACGGACTAAGCCATCCACACACCCCTACCCTCTAGTTTCCATTAGATGCTATAATTTCAAAAGTGTGGAAAGTATAGCTCAGTCCCCAGCCCCCTTCATTTATTTGTAAGGAACCTGGGGATCTATCAGGGTCAAGGTCACAGAGCTGATCACTTCCTTCCTAACCCAGCTCCCGGGCTGGCTTTCTTAGTTTTCACTGCGGGTCTGTGACCCTTCACTCTCTGAGTCACTCAAGTTCAAGTCAACTCATGTTGACTTCTTTCTCTGTATGTCATTTGTCACCCAACCTCTGTCCCCTCCCAGGGTGGAGGAACCCTCCACATGATGGGAGTAAAACCCAGGTCCTCCCATCCTGGCCTTCCTGGCGGCTAGGACTCTGCACTCAGGCTCCAACACCTCAGCCTTGGAACCGGAAGCTAGCAGGGTGATGGAGCCGTGCCCAGCCCCTCGCGTTGGTGTGTTACCAGGACAAGCTGGGCCTTGTGCCAGGCAGTGACAGCCGTGCTGTCTTCACGGGTTTAGGAGCTTGATTTTGTAGCACTTTCTGGCTGCAGAATCAGAGGCTGATTCTGGGGCACTCCCAAAGATTCCACGCGCTTAAAGCAGGCAAAGTTGGTTTCTGTTGCTTACAACCAAGAACCCAACTGCTAGAGAAGTCGGAACCAGGCTGGTTAAAGGCTGTAGACTCTCAGGGAAATGGGGTAATGGTGGTTGTGACTGTATAGTCTTTTGAGGTGGATGGCAGAGAAAAATGCATCTAATACTGAGGGTGGAGATTGGGAAACGCCATGGCAACTAGTGGCAAAATAATTCAACCAGATACGTGTCACCTGGAAGGAAAGGCAAGTCTTCTGAAGAGTGAATGGCTGTAGCCATAGAACATATAAAGGATGTGAGAAATTTGACTGTGGGGTGTGGTGCTTCTTCCAACAGTGCTGGATCCTTGGCAGCTTTCTTAGATTTACAAGACTACATATATGCAAATATATACCACGTTTGTATATATGCTGCTTTAACGCATTTTCCAAATGACCCGAAAACTTGCTAACATTGAGCAACAGCACAGAGCAGGCAAAGGTTCCTCAGCAGGTCCAGGCTCCAGTGCAAGGATTTCTGCTAAATGGTCCCCATGCCCCAGGGGACCTGGTGGGGCTTGTGTGCACAGCCACCGCTGGGATGCTGAACAGAGCCCGTGGCAAGTCCTCAAGAGAGCATCCCCACATTGTGTTTACAGGTTTGGAGCAAAGCTTTGCTCTCTTTGGTGAACAACTCTTCTCTTTTTTCGAAACTGTTCTTAAATTTCTCCCAGACCCAGGCAAGATTGAGAGCCTGGCCGTGGAGTATCAGTGACCATATGACCTTATCATATGGTCACTGGTACTCATGTGGCTTATCATCAGTGAGTATCTGTCCTGCTTGGCCATAAAGGGCCCAGTCAATGCCTGGTTCCTCAAGAGGGCATGAAATATATAAGAGCAGGCCTGAGCATTTCTTGGAGAAGACACAGCCACGCAACTCCTGGTATGTTTCCTTGCATTTCGCTACCATCCCTCCCTTAGTTCACAGCCCGGGCCTTCTGGAAAGCTCCCATGACCAGGTGACTAAAGAGGACATTTGAGCTTGGTTTACAAATGGTATCAGCAGGGAGGGGCTATTATAGTTGCACTTGCAAATGATCTTGAAAGGACAATGGCAAGAGGAAATCTCCCAGTAGGTAGTTTTGAGTTGTATTCTTAGGGTTCTCTTTGCCTCGAGAAAGACTCTATTGGCCCAGTTCATGGGCCAAGTGGTCAGGGACTTTGACTGGTGACAAGGTTTGGGAGAGAGGACATAGATGAACCTCTCAGAGCAGACCAAGAAAGTAAGACTATTCGTGTTCTATACGAGTACTTACCAAAATGCCCCCTCTGTGAAAGAAGATTTAAGTTACAGAAGAAGCCCTACCTTGTGAATGTAGGTCAAGCTCCTTCCCTAGTCAGTGCCTGTTTAATTTGGGATCATATGCTCAGCATGGGCTTCTCCAAGGAGAGGCTGACCTGGCTATTGCTGGGTGCCCATTTTGGAAGGAATCATTATAATGGATTCTCTCTACCGTGGTGGATACAGTGAGTCAATCTCCTTGGGAAGAGGTTTATACTGAATTTGGATTTTCTTTTTTCTTTTTAAGATTTTATTCATTCATCTGAGAGACACAGAGAGAGAGAGAGAGATCCCAAACAAGGGGAGAGGGAGAGGGAGAAGGAGAAGCAGACTCCCCACTGAGCTGAGGAGCTCAGACGTGGGATTTGATACCAGGACCTGGAGATCATGACCTGAGCCAAAGGTAGACACCCAACCATCTGAGTCACCCAGGCGCCCAAATTTGTATTTCTTTTTCCCAACAGGGATGCTTTTTACCATCACCATCCTCCTACGTGGCATTAATGAAGACCTTATTTGACATCACAGTATCTTCTTTTTTAAAGATTTTATTTATTTATTTGAGGGACAGAGAAAGAGAGGATGAGCGTGGGGGAGGGGCAGAAGCAGAGGAAGATGTAGACTCCACACTAAGTGCAGAGCCTGACTTGGGGCTCTATCTCAGGACCCTGAGGTCGGGACCTGAGCCCAAGTCAGACACTTAGCCGACTGAGGCACCCAGGTGCCGCTCACCATCACAGTATCTTATACACACATTATGGCACCGTCTTAGTCAATTTGGAACAGATTACCGTAGCCTGGGTAGCTTTTAAACAACAGAAATTTATTTCTCATAGTTCTGGAACCTGGAAGTCTAGGATCAGGTGCCAGCATATTAGGTTCTAGTGAGAGACCTCTTTTGGGTTGGAGGCTTTTGACTTCTCATTATATCCTCACATAGTGAGGAGCAAAAAGGGAAAGCACGCTCTCTCATGACTTTGTAAGGCACTAATCCTACCCTTGAGAGCTTCACCCTCATGACCTTGTCTAATCCTAATTACCTCCCAAAGACTCCACCTCCTGATATCACATTAGGACATAGGGTTTCAACATACGAATTTCCTGGGTATGCAAACACTGGGTCCATAATAGCATCTGATTAAGGAACTAACTTTACAGTGAAAGGAGTAAAGAAACTGGCAGTCCTATCAGATTCACTATCCCTATTGTGGACCCCAACAACTGGAAGCAGCTGGCTTTGTAGCAGAATGGTCCATGGAAGCTACTGGACCAGCTGAGAGCTTGGAGAGCTTGGATTCCATTTATACTTGGATCCAGCGATTCTGGAGGTGTCTGTATCTTTCTCATGAGTTCCTTTTCTGTTTAAATGAGCCAGAGTCAGTTTCTGTTGCTTGCAACTAAAAACTCCAAGTAATACAAAGATACCTGTCCTGGCTGTCCGGCTAGCTCAGCTGGTAAACCATGTGACTCTTCATCTTAGGGTTGTGAGTTCAAGCCCCACATTGGGCACAGAGCCTACATCGAAAAAACAAACACCTCTCTTTGTGCCATCTATTGTATTTTTTAAAAAGATTTTATTTATGTATTTGACAGAGAAAGAGACAGTGAGGGGGGAATACAAATGGGGAGTGGGAGAGGGAGAAGCAGGCTTTCCGCTGAGCAGAGAGCCGGATACGGAGCCGGATACGGAGCAGGACCCTGGGATTATGACTAACCGGAGGCAGACGCCCAATGATCAAGACACCCAGGCCCCCCCTTTTTGTTCTTAACAAAATAATAAAATTTTAATTTTTATTAGCTTTTATTAAATTTTAATTTTAATAAAATTAATGCATTTATAAAACCTCCCTAAAATGTCATCCTCTACTACTAGCTTGGAAAGTCCAGAGGCTGTCACCAGTATCTTTTCTGTTTTTTATTTTATTTTATTTTATTTTTTAAAGATTTTATTTATTTGAGAGAGACAGAGATGGCGACAGAGAGCACAAGCCAGGAGGAGAGGGAGAAGCAGGCTCCCCGCTGAGCAGAGAGCCCAAGGTGGGGCTCCATTCCAGGACTCTGGGATCATGACCCCAGACGAAGGCAGACACTTAACGGACTGAGACACCCAGGTGCCCTGTGCTTTTATTTAAAAAAATGTTTTTAAAGGATTTTATTTATTTTTTAATTTTTTCTGTAAAGATTTTATTTTTAAGCAATCTCTACACCCAACATGGGGCTGGAACTCACAACCCAGAGATCAGGAGTGGCTTTTCCCAGCCGTCAGAGGCCCTGGAACACCGTGCTGTAAATACTGCAGGATACAGGTTGCAAACTTGTAGAATCTGGGCTGTAACTGAACTGCATTTATTTTGGCCCATTTGAAGTTTTGTTTGTTTTTAAATCGACATGGTTGCCATATAGAAACCAAGAGATTTCTAGTGAAATGCACATTTCCACCTTCTCTTGAAGAATTTGAAGATCTAGCTATTTTACACCCATATTCCCACAACTGCCCTCCCTAAGCAAAACACAGGCCCTTCAGTCTTTGCCATGCCCACTTTATTTACTTTTCTTACTGACATGGTCCTTGAAGGCATGTATATTTGCCACTCTTGATACAATCGGATTATACGGAGATTACTTGGCAATTAACACTTGTATTTTCATTTCACTTGGGTTCTCTCCTTTTTTTTTTTTTTTTTTTTAAGATTTATTTATTTATTTGACAGACAGAGATCACAAGTAGGCAGAGAGAGAGGAGGAAGCAGGCTCCCGGCTGAATGGAGAGCCCAATGTGGGCTCCATCCCAGGACCCTAGGACCACGACCCCAGCGGAAGGCAGAGGCTTTAACCCACTGAGCCACCCAGGCGCCCCGGGTTCTCTCATTCTAACTAGATTGTAATAAGCCACTTGGTGTACAGACTCCTGCTTACTGTCTTTCTTTAAATCGCTTTTTAGTTGTCACATACTCGATAAATATTCATGCGTTTATAAAACTTTTCTCAAATCTCGAGCTGACCTTGACTCCTGTGAGCTGAATAACTGATTTGGTCTGGCGGTGCCTGACATTTTATCATCATGATTCGTTCCCTGGGCTGCACTGAGACCCGGTGACTTGTCAGGTAAAGAAATTAAAATTGTTTCCCCATAAGATAACACGAACACACAACATTTCGAAGTAGGTTTTAGAGAGTCATCTTTCTACTACTTATGAGAAACTGGGAAAAAGTTCTTGCTGGGGTGGTCGAGTTTCTGGCTGGGTCACTGGGAAAGGTGGAGGAGGACTGGAATGTAGGTGCGTTCTGGAGTTTATCTGAGGCTTTTCGTATGGGGATTTTATCCAAGGAGTCTCAGAGTGACTTTCCCTCGGGGTCTGGCAGCCCAGAGTGTAGATCCTGGCACAGCCCCCCGAGCAGTTGTCTTTGGGATCGATTTCAGGACTCTCTAGAACCAAGCCTTCGGAGTTTCACGTTTCTGGGAGCTCGTCTCCCCGACCCTAGTTAATTTCCCTCCCACGCCGGTGCCGGCGGGCCCCCTCGGCGACATCCTCGGCTCTTTCAGCATCAGTTTCCTCCAAGGGGCGGGGAGGGGGACAAGTATGGGGCCGCTCCTGCCCTCCTCTCCAAGCCGCGAGGAGGAGACGCGGGAGGTAGGACCTGCCGAGTCGGGGCTTTAGCCGGCGCTCTGCGGAAGCAGCTGGCTCCCCAGGCCTGGGGCCCACCGCACTCGGCGCGCAGAGCGCCCCTCTCCCCAGCGGCGCCAGCGCCCGCGGTCCAGCAGCGCCGCGCGGAGGCGCCCCGGGCTCCCCGCCCCCGACCCGGCGCTCCCGCGCTCCCCCTAGCGGGCGCCGCGCGGCCTCGCTCCGTCCCAGGCTCGTCGGCGGCGCAGCTCACGTGACCGCGCTCCGGGCCTGCGGCCGCTGTCGGTTCCCCCAGTCACCGAGCGAGAGGGAAGAAACAAGATGGCGGCTGAAGGCGATCCGGAGTGGGGCCCCAGCAATTCGGATTGAGCCTTCTCCCTCCACCCGCTTCCGCCGGCCGGGCCCCTCCCGCCCGGCCCCGCGGGCCTCCCCACCCGGCCCCGGCGCCCCGCACCGCCACCCCTCCGCCCGCCCCTCCCCCCTCCGCTTTCCCTTCTCCCCCCCGCCTCGGCTCCGACATGAGGGGCCGGCGGGGCAGGCCGCCCAAGCAGCCCGCGGCTCCCGCTGCGGAGCGCTGCACCCCGGCCCCGCCGCCGCCGCCGCCGCCTCCGCCCACGTCCGGACCCATCGGGGGGCTCCGCTCGCGGCACCGCGGCAGCAGCCGGGGCAGGTGGGCCGCCGCCCAGGCTGAGGTGGCGCCCAAGACGCGGCTGAGCTCGCCCAGGGGGGGCAGCAGTAGCCGGAGGAAGCCGCCGCCGCCGCCGCCGCCGCCGCCGCCGCCGGCCCCCCCCAGCACCAGCGCCCCGGGCCGGGGGGGGCGAGGAGGCGGGGGCGGCAGGACGGGGGGCGGGGGCGGCGGCGGCCACCTGGCCCGGACCACCCCGGCCCGGAGGGCCGTCAACAAAGTGGTGTACGATGACCACGAGAGCGAGGAGGAGGAGGAGGAGGAGGAGGACATGGTCTCCGAGGAGGAGGAGGAGGAGGAGGAGGAGGACGGCGACGCCGAGGAGACCCAAGATTCCGAGGACGACGAGGAGGATGAGATGGAGGAGGACGACGATGATTCCGATTATCCGGAGGAGATGGAAGACGACGACGACGACGCCAGTTACTGCACGGAAAGCAGCTTCAGGAGCCATAGCACCTATAGCAGCACTCCAGGTACCCACCCAGCCCAGTCGCTGCAGACTCCTTCCCCACCTCCTCTGCCCTCCCCCCTTGCTCACTCCCTCTCTGGTCTCCCCCCACCCCCACCTCCCCCCCAGACGGAGGGGAAACGCGACGGCACATCAAGTGGCAAAAAACTAGATTTACCAGAGGAAAGAGGCGCATTGTTCAAAATGGAGATTGCATTGTTGCAGTTTGGAGGCCACACACTCGCTCTCTCTTTCTCTCCCCCCAACCCCCTCTTTTTCCTCTTCAAAATTTGTGCCAGTGCAGTGTCTCCACCGGGCAGGATTGAAACTTTGGCACACGCATATCCATTGCATTCATTTTTCTCCCCTTGTTTTGGTTTGGTTTTTGGAATGAAAGAAGCCTCTTGTTTTGCAAACCTCTTTGCATTTCTAATGTGGTTTCTTTTAGATTTTTATTATATATATATGTTCCTTAAAAGGGAATTGAGGATTTAGACAGATTGTGGCACACAAACACACGCAAAAACATCCTTCTCTTCACACCCCTAGCAGTGTGGTTTTTAAAAATTGTGTTAAGGAAATGGATCAGTTGGGTTAGTCGGAGAGCCTTATCTGGTCCCGTGTGTTTGTTTTTACTCTTGAGTGCTAATGGGCTTGTGCGACAGTTGCTGGTAAATGGCTGATTAAAAACCAAAGTAGAAAATCAAACAAAACCAAAACAAATTTGGCAATTCATCCGATTCCAGATCATTTTGGTAAAATCCAAAGGGGGGGGGGACAAGAAACTGCAGCAACATGCGTCTTAACTAATTCGATCCCTTTGCTTCGCCTGAGAAATGCAGTTTCGTGTCACCTGTTGCAGAAGATGTGTTGATCATGCAGACAGGATTGCTGAAGGTGAACTTTTGGACCAGCTTCTTAGTCACATGGCAGAAGTACATGGGGATTTATTACAAAATGACTTTTTTTCTTGATTCTAAGGATGAAAGTCTTCTCTGGATCTGTAATGAATTTCTCTAGGGTGACTTTTCTCCTATTTTCTCACGGAAAGTTTCTCTAGGCTGGTGCTGAGATGCATTTTTTTTTTTAAACACACAGTTGCTGCTTTTTATTAAATACGTAGTTGCAGATTACTAAATTGTGGGCAAAAAAAGTAACTTGTAGCAATAACCTACAAGATTTTTCCTTTATGTTTTTGTTAATCTGGATTAACTGAATTAGATTCCAGGTGTATTTTTTTTTTTTTAAGATTTTATTTATTTATTTGACAGATCACAAGTGGGTAGAGAGGCAGGCCCAGAGAGAGGGGGTAGCAGGCTCCCTGCTCAGCAGGGAGCGGGATGTGGGGCTCAATCCCAGGACCCTGAGATCTTGACCTGAGCCAAAGGCAGAGGCTTAACCCGCTGACGCTATTCAGGCACCCCTAGATTCCAATTTTAAGAGCATTTACAAAGTGAAGTTGATGAGGAAATAGGATTAAGATGTGTCACTTGTTTTTGATAGTGGCTAGTGTTGAAGAAGGGGTTAAATTTAGATGTTTCCATTTTTATAAATGCTTACCTATTTATGGAGGAGTTTGAGTATTAAACCAAATGCAGGCTCATTCCTAACAAATGCAAAAGGTAATTTTCTTTTGCTTGACAGTATCTGTCTGCCTTTGCCCAGTGGGGGTGGAGGGTGGGGAGAGGATGGGGCCCGAGAGGGAAGGGGATGAATCAAGGGTCAAGTATTTATGTCTTGGGTGCGGAAGGTTTCATTTCTTAGCCAATTTAGTATCTTTTATTGTAATAGTTTTTATGTTAAGAAATCATACGTGGTTCTTTCTGCCCGCAACTGAAAGGCCTATAGAGACTGATACACACTATCTGAGGAAGTTTTTTGGGGCTAGACAGAGCTGAGGCATTTTGGCAGGGCCGTTCAGCTAATTTAAACCTCTTTGAGGGACTAGCCAATAGCACTTAGGATTGATAGCTGTGTATATGCTGAGTTAAATTACAATTTGTGCTTAGGTTTCTCTTTAAAAAAAAAAAAAATACTTGCATATTTATGTACTTTCATGACATTTTGTTTTTATTAATGATACTTGTAGACTACCTTGTGGAAACTTGTCCTTTCTTTATATGAAGTTAAGGATTATATATCCTTATGTTAATCTTCTGTCTCCTGCAGCTCCTAGTACAGTGCCTTGCACATAGCAGCTGCTCATCAAAGATTGTTTGGATAAATGATTGTTAGGTGAGAGCTTGTAATAGATGAAGTTTTGGTAATTCTGCAGTGGTTGCTCTAGCTCCTAAATATTTTGGATTTGGGAAACTAAAAATTGATTTAATTAGATTTTGGTGGTTTGACCAGTGAGTGGTTTTAGGAGTAGAGTTAGTATGTTTTAAGCTACTTTTTCCTATTACTTGCCAGGCATTTGCCTTTCTTTGTTGGATGTGGTGTTAACTTGTCGGATGTTTTACTTTTTGAAACACATTATCTCTCAAGATTATGGTAAAAGGGATCATGCATTTTATGTTCTGAACTTTGAGAATATGTCCACTTGGCTAAAATGAGTAACAGTGCATGACAGTGAGCTGTTGAGGCTAAGCACCAATGTCATTGGTTTTATTATCTGTATTTCCAGACAGTAAAGGCTAGGGAGAAGGCTGTCAGGTAAATGAGTATGCTTGGGGAGAAAAAAATACTCTGGGACTGGTAACCCAAGAGCACAGAAAGAAATATGATTGGTGGATTTGAATCCTGTACTTTCAAGGCTAAAAAAAGGATTATACTTTATTGGGAATTTAGAATAATTTGATTAATTTTTGTAGGCAGTACTACTGTTGGCTTAAGTACTAACATATTATTTCCTACCATAAAAAATTATTCGTTCTTCTATTCATCTGTTGAGTGGTTTGTAGGTAATATGACTGTTGACGATGCAGAGATGTTGGTTGATATGAGCTTTTCTAAGATCATGGTTTTTTTAAAAAAATTTTATTTTTTTACTAATTTTTTTTTAAGATTTTTATTTATTAACTTGAGAGAGACAGTAAGCACAGGCAGGGGGAGCAGCAGCAGAGAAAGAGAGAGAAGCATGCTTCCCGCTGAGCAGTGAGCCCGATATGGGACTTGATCCCAGTACCCTGGGATCATGATTGGAGCCACTGAGCCACCCAGGCGCCCCTGTTTTTTTAGTAAGCTTTACACCCATTATGGGGTTCAAAGTCATGACCCCAAGATCAAGAGTCACACACTCCTCCGACTGAGCCAGCCGGGCACCCCTAAAATCATAGATTTTAAAAAGTATTTTCATTGGAGAGTAAAAGTTTTCCTTTTAAGGAGAAAAATTTTAAATGGGTGCATAAGACATTCACATTACAAATAATACAATAGAATTGACAGTTTATTAATTCAAAAATTGAAATCATCTAGTTTTGCTTCAGCTAGAGGCATTTGGTTGAAAAAGGGTTTTATTTATTTTTATTATTTAGAGTTATTTCAGCCCATAGGTTTTATGACATATATATGTATATTTTTAAGATTGTTTATTTATCAGAGAGAAAACCCAAGCAGGCAGGCATAGCCGGTAGAACAGGCAGAGGGAGAAGCAGGCTTTCCACTGAGCAAGGAGCCCAATGCAGGACTCGATCCCAGGACCTGGGATCATGACCTGAGCCAAAGGCAGTCGCTCAACCGATTGAGCCACCCAGGCGTACTATGGCATATTTTTAAAAAAAAGATCCTATTTATTTGGAAGACTGAGAACAGGAGCATAGAGGGAGAGGGAAAAGCAGACTCCCTGCTGACCAGAGAGCCCGACTAGGTCTTGATCCCAGGACCCTGAAATTATGACCTGAGCCAAAGGCAGATGCTTAACTGACTGAGATACCCACACACCCCTTTATGACATATTTTTTAGATTTATTAATTTATTTATTTGAGGCAGAGAGTGCACATGCATGTGTGAACTGGGGAAGGGGCAGAGGGAGAGGGAGAGAATCTCAAGCAGATTTCACATTGAGCTTGGAGCCTGACACAGGGCTGGATCCCAGGACCCTGAGATCATGCCCAGAGCCGAAACCAAGAGTTGGGCACTTAGCCGAATGAGCCACCCAGGCGCCCCAGTTTTATGACTTGTATTGTCGATGCATTGAGAGAGATCGTACAGAAAATCTGTTTTGAATAGGTGTTTGGTGTTCTTACAGCACCTTGAAATCAAGCATTTGCTAAATAAAAACAAATCATACCTGAAACTGGATAGTTTTTTTTTTAATTTTGTAAAGATTTAATTAATTAATTAATTAATTTGACAGAAAGAACAGAAGGGGAAACAGCAGGCAGAGGGAGAGGGAGAAGCAGTCTTGCTGAGCAGGGAGCCCATTGTGGGCCTTGATCCCAGGACCCAGGGATCATCTGAGCCAAAGGCAGACGCTTAATGACTGAGCCACCCAGGTGCCCCAGAAACTGGATAGTTTTTGCTTTTAACTTGTGTGGGACTTCTGGTGTATTATACTTAGCTAGAATTTTGAAATTTGGAACCTCTGATGATGGCTTCAGAAAGCCAAAGCCCTGATGTTTTCCTGTTCGTGATTTATGTCCTCTAAGGATTATGACAGAGGAGAACAGTGGCATAGATGCCATGAACTGTAGATTTATCTGAAGCAGAATTTGTTACTGGTTTGGCAGTATTTATTGCCACCAGTGTCAACCAAATGTCTTTTTGGTATTTGTGTAATTCTGGATTGCTACAAGTGAAGGACAAAGTGCAGTAGAGATTTAGAGAAGGACAAGTTTATACCCTGTTTGGGGGAGTTGGTGTGGCTGTATCTTTCTTGGATGAGCATGTGCAGGATGAGGATGGGTAGTTCAAGGGAGGGAGCAGCATGAACAGAAGCCCTGATATATATATATATTTTTTAAGGTTTTATTTTTTACATAATCTCTGCACCCAGTATGGGACTTGAACCCCAGACCCTGAGATCAAGAGTCACATGCCCCTAAGGTACTGATTTTAAAGTGTGGGCAGTCTTGAGTGTCCTGGTTTAGCAAGAACCTGAGTATGTGAGTAAGAAATAAGCTGTAAAGGTCTGTTTGTTGGGCTGTATCTAGAGAACCAAGCTATAACTTTCTGCCTCTCGTCTGAGGGTAAATACTGCACTAGGTCAGTGATCCTCATTTTTCACTCTTCAGCACCGAGGGGTCTGCAGTATTCCCATCAGCAGCACGCGGGAGAGGGAAACAAAACCAAATCAACTCATGGAGATACAGTTAGGCCACTATTGCAGACCGCTCGTCCCCCCCAGATTGAGAGGATTACTGGAGGAGCAGGAGGAGGTGGTTTCTCAAGCCCCCTCCCCCCGCCCAATCTGTTTCAAATCTATTTCATTTGTGGGTATTGATGATGAGTTGGAAGATTGGGGAACAAGTGGAATACGATTTCACTGGGATGTTAGCGAGTTTAGCATAGCTTCTGTTATGAGGATGGATTGGAAGATGAGATAGCTATTGGGTATCTGGATGGGTTTTGTTTTTTTTTAAAGATTTATTTATTTGACAGAGAGCGACACAGTGAGAGGGGGAACACAAGCAAGGGGAGTGGGAGAGGGAGAAGCAGGTGCTTCCCGCTGAGCAGGGAGCCCGATGAGGGGCTCGTTCCCAGGACCCTGGGATCATGACCCAAGCCGAAGGCAGATGCTTAACGACTGAGCCACCCAGGCTACCCTGGATGGGTTTTGAAGCACTGAGTGGCAGATCAATTCAGGAGGTACTTCAGGTTCCCCAGGCCTCGACAGCATCAGGAGTGTAGATGGAGAGAAGAATGCATCCCATGTGCTTCCGTAGGAATGGTAGTGCTTTGAGTGGCGATAGGAATTCAGGATTACAAGGAAATGAGTGAGATCTGTTTTCGGGTATCTGTATCTGAAGAGGTTAAACATGAGAGTTGGAAGAAAGAAAATGAAGGCCCCGAAGAGTTATTAAGAAGTTGGGCAACAATGCTTTGTGCGTGGTAGAGAAGTACGTCTGATGCGTGTGGTGAAGAGTAGTCTGTGTTCACGTTCGACTCCTTGTCCTTGTGTACTTGGGGTTGGAGCTCTGTGTCGAAATGTGTAGGCACAGCAGCACTGGGGATGTTGAGGCCAGGAACTCTGATTTCTTCTGTTAGATTCTTTTCTTCTTCATTACCCTGTGTCCTCCCTGTGACTGCAGATCCTTGGAGGGGGCGTGTAGGGGATGAAAAGTTGGTGGTTGTGGTGGGAGACTGATAATCTGGGTGACATGGATAGGAGCCAGTCCTAGCAGATGCCCTCCTTGCATTGAATAGATTACTCTCTTCCGCCCTTCTTGGTCTTGTTTCTATTTGAATGCCTTTTTTTTTTTTTTTAAGATTTTTTATTTATTTATTTGACAGAGAGATCATAAGTAGGCAGAGAGGCAGGCAGAGGCAGGCAGAGAGAGAGAGAGAGGAGGAAGCAGGCTCCCCTCTGAGCAGAGAGCCCGATGCGGGACTCGATCCCAGGACCCTGAGACCATGACCTGAGCCGAAGGCAGCGGCTTAACCCACTGAGCCACCCAGGCACCCTATTTGAATGCCTTTTAAAAAATTTTTTTAATTTTAATTTTTAAAAAAGATTTTATTTATTTATTTGACAGACAGAGATCACAAGTAGGCAGAGAGGCAAGCAGAGAGAGAGAGAGGAGGAAGCAGGCTCCCTGCTGAGCAGAGAGCCTGATTTGGGGCTCGATCCCAGGACCCTGGGAACATGATCTGAGCCGAAGGCAGAAGCTTTAATCCACTGAGCCACCCAGGCGCCTCCCCCCTCTTTTTTAAAAGATTATATTTGAGAGAGTAAAAGAGGAGCACAAGGAGGGGGCGTGGCAGAGGGAGGGGGAGAAGCCGGCTCCCCAGGGAGCAGGGAGCCTACTAAATAGAAATCAATCAACAATCAATCTCAAGTAATATTTAATAATTCCATTTAAAAAATAGCTTTATTGAGGGGCTCCTGGATGGCTCAGTCAATTAAGCATCTGATTTCAACTCAGGGTCCTGGATTGAGCCCTGTGTGGGGGCTCCCTGCTTGGTGAGGCGTCTGTTTCTCCCTATTCTCCCCGCTTGTGCTATCTCTGTCACTATCTCTGTCTCTCTGTCTCTGAAATAAATAAAATCCTTTTTTTTTTTTTTAAACAACAGTAGTTTTCTTAGGATGAATGAGAGTTGGGTTATAAGTCTCCCCAAATTATCGCTGAATTTTGGATTGCCTTAGGCCAGTTTGGAGAATTTATTCCAGAAAGATTTGTCAAAGAAGGACTAGTGTAAGTGGAGTCCAACCACTGATTTCCACACTGTCAGAGTGGGGACTTGTGGCAGGTATTGGAGGCACCTGCGTATGTAAGCCCACTACAGCATTTTAGGTTATCGTGATGTATGAGAATCTGAGGAGTCTATATACATCTTTTGTGTGCGTCAAGAATCTAGAGAGCGAGCATGTAGCACAGAGATATAAAGTGGAGAATCTGGACCAGACTTCATGAGTTTGAATCTGGGCTCTGTGATGGTGGGCTGTTTGCTTAACACTCGGTGTCTCACTTTCCTCATTTGTAAAATGGAGATATCTTAGTACTCGATTCAAGATGTGAGGGTTAAATGGTTCATATACACGAAATGCCTGTAACAGTGCCTAGCATATGGTGAAGATTCAACAAATATTAGGCTATTGTTACCTGTTGATTTGCTCCTGAAGATGGAGATTCTTCTTTTTTTTAAAGATTTTATTTATATGACAGAGAGGGGAGAGCACAGCAGGGGGAGTGATAGGCAAAGGGAGAGGGAGAAGCAGGCTCCCCGTTGAGCAAGGAGCCCGATGCAGGACTTGATCCCAGGACCCTTAATCCCAGGATTCCCAGGGAAATCTCCCCTGAAGATGGAGATTCTATGAAGATACAGGGACCTTACTTCGAGTACAGTGAGAAAATGTCATCTAGGGGTGCTGGCGTGTCTCAGTTGTTAAATGTTCTGCTCTTGTTCTCAGCTCAGGTCTTGATCTCAGAGTCGTGAGTTCAAGCCCCACATTGGGTTCCACACTGGGCATGGAGCCTTCAAAAAAAAAAAAAAAGATGTCATTTGATTTATAAGGTATAAACATATTTTAAGGACCATATTTAAGTAAAAATATGTGTTAAAACAGATTTAGGGGCGCCTGGGTGGCTTAGTCGGTTAAGCATCTGCCTTCGGCTCAGGTTGTGGCCTCAGGGTCCTGGAATCAGGCCCGCATCGGGCTTCCTGCTCAGGGGGAAGCCTGCTTCTCCCTCTCCCACCCCCCTTGCTTGTATTCCCTTTCTCCATGTCTCTCTCTGTCAAATAAATAAGTAAAGTCTTTTTTTTTTTTAAAGATTTTATTTATATTTGACAGATCACAAATAGGCAGAGAGGCAGGCAGAGAGAGAGGAGGAAGCAGGCTCCCTGCTGAGCAGAGCCCCCCCGCGCCCCCCCCCCCCCCCCCCCCCCGCCTCCGCCCCATGTGGGGCCTGATCCCAGGACCCTCAGACCCTGACAGGCAGAGGCTTAACCCACTGAGCCACCCAGGTGCCCCAAATAAATAAAATCTTAAAAAAAAAAACCCAGAGCTTTATTTTCCCCCTTTGAAAGAAATATTAAATATTTAACTTACCCACTTAAAAGGTTTAGTTTAGCTACCATCTGACTTATTCCAGAACTATGGTAAATAATAAATTTACTTCAGTTGTTTACAGTGGTCAATTAGAGTAGAGAAAGCACTTGTGACACTTTGAACTCTTGGTAGTTCATGTTGTCTTTCTCTCCCTGTTCCTTTAACACCAGTTTTCCAAGTTTTCAAAACTGCCTGTACATGGCCCTCTCACTGTCTTCCTCCTTTCTCAGAAAGCTCATCTGTTTTCAAGTTGTTTTTAAGAATTGCAATGAAAAATAATAAAAATAGTGGGGATTTACTCTTTTGGAGAAATACTTATAATACAAAGATGAAAATGAAAATCTGTAATCTTACCAACCAAATATAACTCTTGGGGATGTTTTCATTCCTATAACATGTTTTTACCTGTGTATTTTGAAAAAGGTACAACTAGGTGTGCCTGGTTGGCTCAGTTGGTTGAGCGACTGGCTCTTGGTTTCAGCTCAGGTCATGATCTCAGGGTCCTGGGATCGAGCCCCACATCTGACTCTGTGCTCAGCAGAGAGCCCGCTTAGGGATTCTCTCTCTCCCTCTCCCTGCTTGTGCATGTGTGCTTGCTCGCTCTCTCTGAAATAAGTTAATCTTTTTTTTTTAAAGGTACAGCTAGGATTAGGATTATGATAAACTAATTGTTTTTACTTGATATATAGCGAAATTTTCTCCTATCACGGTCTTTATGAAGATAATACGTGAACATAGGTAACAAATTAAAATTGTATTAAAGCTCATACTGAACAAAAGCAGTTCCCTGATACACCTCTTTCTACCCGAGACCTCTCTAGAGGCAGTGGCTTTCAATTCTTCCTTTTTTTTTTTTTTTAAGATTTTATTTATTTATTTGACAGAGAGAGAGATCACAAGTAGAGGAGGCAGACAGAGGGGGGGGGAAGCAGGCTCTCTGCTGAGCAGAGAACCCGATGTGGGGCTTGATCCCAGGACCCTGATCATGACCTGAGCCGAAGGCAGAGGCTTAACCCACTGAGCCACCCAGGCGCCCAGCTTTCTCCCCTTGGCATTTACCACAGTATTTTAAAATAATATGCTTATATTTGCTTTATCAGTTTTAGACATTCTTTTGACTTTGTTTATGGTAGATGAAGAGTTAGCCTTTTTTTAAAAAATATTTATTTACTTGACACAGAGAGAGATCACAAGCAGGCAGGGAGGCAGGCAGAGAGAGAGAGGAGGAAACAGGCTCCCCGCTGAGCAGAGAGTCCGATGTGGGGCTCGATCCCAGGACACTGGGATCATGACCTGAGCTGAAGGCAGAGGCTTAACCCACTGAGCCACCCAGGCGCCCCAAGAGTTAGCCTTTTTATAATTACTTTCTTTCTTATCCTTTCATTATAGTTACAGCATGATTTTTGGATAAATACTGAGGGATTGGTTACATGTTCATAACTGTATATATGATTTATTTATATGATTATTATAAATAATACTTTTTCTGGAGTTATTGCCTTAGTTTTTTTAATTTAGTTTTTATTTTTTATAAACATATATTTTTATCCCCGGGGGTACAGGTCTGTGAATCGCCAGGTTTACACACTTCACAGCACTCACCAAAATTGCCTTAGTTTTTCACTTGCTTAATGTTCTATGTATCTAGCCCAGTGCACTGTTAAGTCTGTAGAATACCTTATCACTTACTCTTTTCCAAACTCTTAAATGTAACAGTTCCATTTTTTTTCTTATTGGTTTTTCTTCTGTGTCCCTCCCCATTTCTGCTTTCACCTGAACTGATTGCTCTGTAGGTCTGTTGGTCATCACACTGGAACTTCTTTTTGCTGCTTACCTATGTATATTCTCTTTCTTGAGTCCGACGTTTTTCCTGATCTACTCTTCTTTTTCAGCAAAACCAACCTCTAGTTGCTTCCTAAGAATGGGTGCATGAGAAATAAACTTAAAAAAAATATGTTTGGGGGCGCCTGGGTGGGTCAGTGGGTTAAGCCTTTGCCTTCGGCTCAGGTCATGATCCCGGGGTCCTGGGATCGAGCCCCACATTGGGCACTCTGCTCAGCGGGGGGCCTGCTTCTCCCTTTCTCTCTGCCTGCCTCTCTGCCTGCTTGTGATCTCTGTCAAATAAATAAATAAAATAATTTAAAAAAAATTTAAAAACATTAAAAAAAAATGCTTGGAAATGCTCTTTGCTAGTAAGCACTGTGTATTGTGTAAGGCTGATGAATTATAGGCCTGTACCCCTGAAACAAATAATGCGTTATATGTTAATAATAAAAATAATACAGGCGCCTGGGTGGCTCAGTGGGTTAAGCATCTATCTTCGGCTCAGGTCATGATCTCAGCGTCCTGGGATGGAGCCCCACATTGGGCTCTCTGCTCAGCCGGGAGCATGGCCCCCTCCCCGCCTGCTTGCCTACTTGTGATCGCTCTCTGTCAAATAAATAAAAAATCTTTTAAAAAATTAATAAAAAAGAAAATAAAATGTTCTTTGTGACCCTAATATTGATAGATATTTTGGCTGGGTATAGGATCCTAAATTTAAAAATCTTTTCACTTGAAAGATTTGTTTGTATCGTGTTCCAGCATCTAATGTTGCAGTTGAGAAGTTTAGGGCCATTCTGATTACTTCCTTCATGTGTGACTTGTTTTTTCCCTTTATGAAGCATTTAGATTCTTTTTATGCTCTCCAGTATTGTGAAGTTTTGCTGTGATATCATATCCCTTGACGTGGCCCTTTTCTTAATTCATTGTGCTGGGTGCTGGGTGGCTCCCCCCTCCCTTTTTTCCTAACTAAAATTAAAAAAAAAATTTTTAAGTAAAAATGCTACATGTGGGGTTCAGACTCACAACCTCCACATCAGGAGTCTTACATTCCACCAACTGAGCCAGCCACCAGGTGCCCCTTGGTGGACCCTTTTAATATGGATATTTATGTTCTTTAGTTCTGGGGATTTTTAAAAAAATTATTTGCTCATTTTTTCCCAAATTTGTTCAATTCTCTTCTTGAACTTAGATGTAGGGTCTTAGAGACTGATCTTACTGAGTTTTTTGTCATTTTAAATTTTTGTTGTCTTGTCCTTTTAGTCTGTCTTCTGGGAGATTTCTTTCTTTTTCTCTTCCAAGTCTTTTGTTTTTATTTCAGCTATCAGATACTTAATTTCTAAAAGCTCCTTTCTTTGTTTCTTTGCATAGCATCCTATTTAATGATGTAATATCTTTTTATATTTATTATTAATGCTAATTAAAAGAATTTTTGAAGTGCACCTTCCATGTACAGTAAAATTCACCGAATTTTGACTCTTAAGTTTTGGCATACACACCTAGCCATATAACCACCACCACCATGAATACAGAACAGTCCCATTATCTGCCCCAAATTCACTGGTTTTCCTTTAGTCAGGCCACCACCAATGTATTTGCTGTTCCTGTAGTTTTGTCTTTTTCTGAGTATCATATAGGTAGGCTATTTAGCTTTTTGAGTCTAGCTGCTTTTACCTAGCATAGTGAATTTGAAATTCATCCAAAATACTGTTTATTTTTTAATTTTTTAAATTATTTTTTATTTTTTTAAAGATTTTATTTATTTATTTGACAGAAATCACAAGTAGATGGAGAGGCAGGCAGAGAGAGAGAGAGGGAAGCAGGCTCCCTGCTGAGCAGAGAGCCCGATGTAGGACTCGGTCCCAGGAGCCTGGGATCATGACCTGAGCCGAAGGCAGTGGCTTAACCCACTGAGCCACCCAGGCGCCCTCAAAATACTGTTTTTATTAATAGTTCATTGCTTTTTATCATGGCTTAGATAGTCCATTATATGGACGTACCACAGTTGGCTTATCCACTCGCCAGTTCAAGAACATTTGAATTGTTTCCAGGTTTTGGAGGTTATAAATAAAGTTGATGCAAACATTTACTTATAGGTTTTTGTGTGAAGACAAGTTTTTATTTCTGTTGGGAAAATACCTAGAGGCAGAATTGGTGGGTTTTATGCCATGTATATTTTAACCTTCTAAGAAACTGCCAGAGGCACCAGAGTGGCTCAGTCGGTTAAGCATCTGCCTTGGGCTCACTCAGGTCATGATCCTGGTGTCCTGGGATTGAGCCCCAAGTTGGGATTCCTGCTAAGTGGGGAGTTTGCTTCTCTCTCCCCCTCTCTTGCTTTCCCCACCGCCCCACTCATTCTCAGCCTCTCAGATAAATAAATAAAATCTTAAAAAAAAAAATAGGAAAAAAAGACTGCCAAACTGTTTTTCAAAGTGGTTTTACCATTTTGCATTCCCACTCGCAATGGATGAGGATTCTGGCCATTGTAATAGGTGCATAGTGGTATGTTTCTTATCTTTTTTTGAAAAATTTTTTAAAAATTTTATTTATTTATTTGAGAGAGAGAGTGAGGAGCAGAGGGAGAGGGAGAAGCAGACACTACCTGCTCAGGGAGCCCAATATGGGGCTCCATCCCGGAACTCTGGGATGATGGAGCCAAAGGCTGACTCAACCCACAGAGTCACCCAGGTGCCCCTAGTGGTATATTTCCTTATTACTTTAATTTTGGTTTCCCTAATGATTAATGATGCTGAGCATCTTTTTATGTGCTTATTTGCTTGTCTCTGAGGCCAATCTTTGGTGAAGTGTCTGTTGAAATATTTTCCCCAGTTTTTAATTGGGTATGTTTGTTTTCTTATTCTTGAATTTGGAAAGTTTAGCTTACAATAATTACTTATGTCATATAATTTCCCAGAGCTCTTTTCTTTGTTCCTTTTTCAAACCATCCTCTTCTTGGATGTAATACCTTTCTTTATTTCTCCGAGGATATTTTTTCATTTTTTAAAACTTTTCTTTGTTACCTCAGATTTTGTTCTTTTTTTGGTTTTCGTTTTTATTTTGTTTTTTAAGTAGGCTTCACACGCAGTGTGTGGCTTGAAATCACAACTCTTAGATCAAGAGTTGCATGCTCTACTGACTGAGCCAGCCAGGCTCCCCCAGATTCTATTTTTCTGTTTTAGTACTAACAGAGGAGGCTTTTTTTTAAAATACGTCATGATCCTTAGTTGTTCACGGAGTGAGGTGCTGGATAGTGGGTGGCTGTGGTTTCCCAACTGGTAGGTTTCACCGTGAGGTGATTGGGCAGTGAGCCAACCTTGTCTTTGGTGGAATGCCAGATATCAGTATTTGTTATTTTTGTGTATTTTTGTTTTTGTCTCTCTTTTATTTTTCTCCTGTGAGTCTGTTTGATGTCTTAAGGGAAGATTTCTTTAATTTTTTGCTTGTGGCTGGGATTTAGGGTCTGAGTGAGAGTGTATACTCAGTATCTTAGGAAGTTAAATAAAGGAAGACAGCTAGGGCTCGCACCTTACAGTATGCACACGTCACTAAATTTCCCATCAGGAACCCTGAGCCTTCTAAGTCTGGTGGTGCAGGAGTCCTGGGGCCTCCAGGTCATTCGTTTTCTTGTTCTTCCCCTCTGCCTCTGAACGTTCTTAGAATGGAGAGTTCTCTCTGCAGGATCATATACCTCTGTTCCCAGTTTCCACATTCTACAAAGTCACTGTAACTGCTTGATTGCTTATGTCTCCTCTCCTCTCTCTCTTTTTTAAAGATGTTATTTATTTGAGAGAGAAAAAGCAGTACCGGAGGGTTGCGGGGGAGGTGCAAGAGAGAGAAGCAGACTCCTGGCTGAGCAGGGAGTCCGATGTGGGGCTCATCCCAGGATCTGGAGATCATGACCTTAGATGAATGCACTTAACCAACTGAGCCGCCCAGGTGCCCCTTTTCTCTTTCTTTCTCTCTGTCTCTCTCTTTTTTTAAATCTCTTCTTCCCACCACTTTTGAGATAAAATTGACACATAACATTATATTAATTGTGTACAACATAATAATGATTTGATATATATTACAAAGTGATATCTACAGTAAGTTAATATACATCATTTTTTTTTAAAGATTTTATTTATTTATCAGAGAGAGAGGGGGAGAGAGCAAGCACAGGCAGAGGCAGAGGGAGAAGCAGGCTCCCTGCCGAGCAAGGAGCCCGATGTGGGACTCGATCCCAGGACACTGGGATCATGACCTGAGCCGAAGGCAGCTGCTTAACCAACTGAGCCACCCAGGCGTCCCCAATATCCATCATTTAATACAATTAAAGCTTTTTTTTTCTTGTGATAATAACTTTTAAGATATTCTTTTTTAGAGCGCCTGGGTGGCTCCGTGGGTTAAGCCGCTGCCTTCGGCTCGGGTCATGATCTCGGAGTCCTGGGATGGAGTCCCGCATTGGGCTCCCTGCTCAGCGGGGAGCTTGCTTCCCTTCCTCTCTCTCTGCCTGCCTGCCTGTCTACTTGTGGTCTCTCTCTGTCAAATAAATAAATAAAATCTTAAAAATATATATATATGCTTTTTAAAAAAGATTTTTATTTATTGAGCGAGAGAGTGCATATGTGCACATGAGTGGGCAGAGGGGCAGAAGGAGAGGGAGAAACAGACTCTGTTGAGCAGGGAGCCCTACTCCAGGCTCAGTTTGAGGACTGTGGGATCATGACCTGAGCTAAAGGCAGGTGCTTAACTGACTGAGCCATCCAAGGGCCCCTAAGATCAACTCTTTTAGCAACTTCCAAATATACAATATTATTAACTATAGTTGCATGCTATATATTATATCCCTGGAACTTATTTACCTTATAACTGGAGGCTTGTGCTTTTTTACTCTCTTCACTCATTTTCCCCACCCTCATCTGGTTTTTTGTGTCTTTGAGTTTGTTTTTTTTTTTAGATTCTAAATGTAAGTGAGATCTTACAATATTTGTCTTTCTCTCCTTGACTTACTCCACTTGGCATGATGTCCCCAGGGTTTATCCATGTTGTCGCAGGATTTCCTCTTTTATGGCTTAATAGTAATCTGTATTTTCTTTAGTGTGTCTGTGTGCACACATACATGTAAACATTACATTTTCTTTATTCACTTGTCGATGATCACAGGTTGTTTGCATGTTTTGGCTAGTGTAAATAATGTTCAGTGAACATGGGGATGTAGATATCTCTTTGAGACAGTGATTTCTTTTCCTTTAGATTAAGACCCAGAAATGGAATTGCTGGATCATGTGGTAGTTTTGTTTTTAATTTTTTGAGGAACCTCCATGTTGTTTGCCACAGTGACTTCACTGATTTACATTTCTAGTAATGGTGCACAAGGTTTCCCCTTTCTCCACACTTTTTTTTTTTTTTTTAAGATTTTATTTAGTTATTTGACAGACAGAGATCACAAGTAGGCAGAGAGAGAGAGGGAGAAGCAGGCTTCCCGGTGAGCAGAGAGCCCAATGCGGAGCTCGATCCCTGGACCCTGGGATCATGACCTGAGCCGAAGGCAGAGGCTTTAACCCACTGAACCACCCAGGCGCCCCTCCCCTTTCTCCACACTTTTGTCAACGTTTGTTATTTCTTCCCTTTTTAATAATGCCCATTCTACAGGTATGAGGGTGGTATCTCATTGTGGTTTTTTTTCGTCTTAGTTCTAGTATGTTTTTGCCTTTCATGTTTCTTCCTGTCAATTTTCCAGGTGTTAGGAGGAAAAGCATATTAATTTGTGCTATGATTTTGTCATATATAACTGAAGTCTTGGGGGTGCCTGGGTGGCTTGGTCAGTTAGTTGTCTGCCTTCAGCTTGGGTCATGATCCCAGGTTCCTGACATTGAGCCCCCGCATCAGGCTCCCTGCACAGCAGGAGGCCTGCTTCTCCCTCTGCTGCTTCCCCTGCTTGTGCCCTCTCTCTCTCAAATAAATAAATAAAATCTTTTAAAAAAATCAAACAAAACTGAAGTCTCGGGGTGCCTCGATGGCTCAGTCAGGTAAGCATTTGCCTTTGGCTCAGGTCATGATCCCAGGGTCTTACACATCCGGCTTCCTGCTCAGTGGGGGAGTCTGCTTCTCCCTCTTCCTTTGCCTCCCTCCCCAGCTTGTGCTCTCTCCCTCTCTCTCTCTCAAATAAGTAAATAAAATCTTAAAAAAAAAAATTAAACTGAAGTCTCTTTATTTACAGTTTGATTAAAAAAATTCAAAAATAATTTATCTAATACTTACTTAGTGTGTAGGGTACTGTGTTAAATAAAGCTTTAAAGAGATAGTGGTCCCTGGGTGGCATAGCTGTTACACTTCTGACTCTTGTCTTTGGCTGGGGTGGTGATCTTGGGATCATGAGATCAAGCCCAGTATCGGGCTCTGTGCTGAGCGCGGTGTCTTGCCTGAGATTCTCTCTCCCCCTGCTCTTGTGTGCTCTTGTGTGCTTTTGCTCTCTCTAAAATCAATCAATCAATCAATTAAAAAAAAAAAAAGCTTCAGAGAGATACAGAGATGGGTAAGGAATGGTACCTGCTGGGGGACCTGGGTGATGCATTCGGTGAGGTGCTAGGTTCATCTCAGGTCAGGATCTCCAGGTCATGAGAATTAGTCTGGCTGTTGGGCTCTGGGAGTCTGGGATTTTCTCTTCCTCCCTCTGCTCGCTGCCCACCCCTCCCCCACACTGCATATGCACACTCTCTCTCAAATAAATAAATCTTAAAAAAAAAAAAAAAGAAATGGTCCTGCTTTCAGTGTCTTTATTCTTTTGAAGATGGAATAATAGCAGAGTGCATGAATAACTCTAACATAGGGCAGACTATGGTAAGTGCTGTATGGGAAGAGAGAAATTAGAGAAGGAAGCTGCATTCTATTAGAAGACCAGAAGCAGCATCAAGAAGGTTGAATTTTTTTTTTTTTTAACATTTTATTTATTTATTTGACAGAGATCACAAGTAGGCAGAGAGGCAGGCAGAGAGAGAGAGAGGAGGAAGCAGGCTCCCTGCTGAGCAGAGAGCCCGATGCGGGACTCGATCCAAGGACCCCGAGATCATGACCTGAGCCGAAGGCAGCAGCTTAACCCACTGAGCCACCCAGGCGCCCCAAGAAGGTTGAATTTTTGATATGCTTTGTAATTTGGGTAGATTTCTCCAAGTGGAGGTTGAATAGGAAGAGAATGGAGGATGCGAATCGTAATGATGGACAGAAAGATGCGTGTTTAGGAGGTACGTTTTTGTGGTTTGAGTGTTGAGATAAGACTGCAGAGAAAGGGAGATTGTATTTTGGACCAATTTGAATGAATGCCCATCTGAGAAATTTGTACTTAGTTGACAGTTTTATTGAATGTTTTAAAACTGGAACATGTCACGATAAAGCTGATTTAAAAAAATAATTGGCAGGGCACCTGGGTGGCTCAGTGGATTGGGCCTCTGCCTTTGGCTCAGGTCATGACCTCGGGGTTCTGGGATCGAGCCCTGCATTGGGCTCTCTGCTTAGCGGGGAGCCCGCTGTCAGATAAATTTTTTTTAAAAATCTTTAAAAAAAATAATTGGCTTTAGTGTATAGGATTTATTGTAGTAGGAGAAGGCTGATAGAATAGGACTTTTTTTTTTTTTTTTTAATTTTATTTATTTATTTGGCAGAGGGAGAGAGGGGAAGCAGACTTCTGCTGAGCAGAGAGGCTCCATCCCAGGACCCTGAGATCATGACCTAAGCCAAAGGCAGAGGCTTAACTCACCGAGCCACCCAGGCGCCCCCAGCACTTTTTTTTTTTAAAGTAGGCTTCACTACCAGCATGGAGCCAGATGTGGGGCTTGAACTCACAGCCCTGAAATCAAGACCTGAGCTAACTGAGATCAAGAGTCAGACGCTTAACCGACTGAGCTACTCAGGTGCTCCTAGAATACGAGTTTTAATAGCTATGTAAGGTTCTATCGTAAGGCTTTACCAAAATAGTTAAGCTGTACTCTGTTTGCTGTGATTACATTTAGTGACTGTTCTTTTAGGTCAGTCTTGGTTCACATCCCTGATTTTTTTTTTTTTAAGGCTTTACTACGTGTCACACTAATATACATACATATGTAATATATAACATGCATAATATATAATATATAACAGTATGTATATTATATATAACATGATATACCATTGTATTAAAAGTTTAGTAAATGTATTTTCACCAGCAGTATACAAATACATATTTCATCAGCTTCCATTTTGCCAACACTTTTATAAAGCATCTGTCATTCAGTGGGTTAAAGTGCTTTTGTTTGAATTTGCATTTCTTTGCTAATAAAATTTAGTCTTATTATGACCTCTGATGTCCAAATCTCTATTTGTAGTCATGATTTCTTTGCTGTATTTTAACTTAGTAATGGAGGAATACTTCTTGAAGCCGTCCACTTAGATGTCCTATAGGCACATTGTATTGAGCGTGTTCCAGATAAAATTCGTACTTTACTGACCACTCCCAACCTCCCATTTCCTTGCTCAGCGAACAATGGCACTGCCCACTGAATTGTCCAAGTCACAAGTGAGGAAGTAAGACACTCCTCCCTGTGCCTCACCCTGCATATGCAGGACAGTTAACCAGGCCCTGTTCATTTTGTTCATCTATGCTAATTGTTCCCTAAATCGGGCCCTCTTCATCCCTCACTTGGCATCTTGAAGAAACCAGCTTGCCTGCCTGGCTTCCTTTCTTTTATGCCCAGCCTTATTTTCTGTTGCTTCATTGATTTGTTCATTTATTATCTATCTATTTTTAAAAAAGCTCTTGAGTACCTGTTCTGTTCCAGGCACTATCTGGAATGGAGCCGGGAATAAGTCCGATAAGGCCCCTGCCCTCATGTGGCGGGGAAGGCAGCGAGTGTATCAGGAAGAGACGAGTGTTCTGAGGGGGGGCATGTAAATACGGTCTAGTCTGTAGGTGTCAGAGAAAGCTTCCCTGATGAAATGACAGTTAAACTCAGAATTAAAGAGAGGAGAGCGGATTGTAGGCCCTAGGATCATCATCATGCAGTGGACTGGCGGGAAAACCATGAAGGATTTTACAAGGAGTAATGTGATCAGACTGCTTTTAAAGAGGTTTCTCTGGCTATAGAAAGAAGAATGAATTGGAGTTGGGTAAGATAATGGATGAAGGGAGTTCTGTGGTTGAAGTACCACTTGACAGACCTTGTACTAGATTGGTATCTGTGGGAATGAAGAGAAAGAATTGAAAAATATAATTTAGAACTTAGAATGACCCATCTTAGTGATATTGATTAGGTAGAGTGTGGGGTAGGAGAGAATGGTGAAGGATGACTTCTGAATCTCCCTTATTTCTATTTATTCACAACATACTTCTTTTTACCTTGAATTTGATCATCAAGTAATACTGAATTCTTTGTATTCTCCTCATATACCTTATAGTTCTTCACTGCTGTGATGATTAACTCCCTAGTCTCCCAGCCAGCACCTTGTCCAGCTTACCTTCTCTGATCACTGATCTCTTTTCCCCAAGTAGGGCTCAGTTCTTTTACCTCTCCTTTCCCTCTGCAGAACCTTGCACACTTACATGTTTAGTTTTCAGATGTTTGGGAAATTTCTAGTGTCTTTTTTTTTTTTAAAGGTTTTATTTATTTATTTGAGAGAGAGGGGCAGCTGAGGTAGGGGCAGAGGGAGAGGGGGAGAGAAAATTGCAAGCAGACTACTGCCTGAGCAGGAAGTCTCATGCAGGGCTGGGTCTCACGACCCTGATACCATGACCTAAGACACAATCACAAGCGGATGCTTAACAGACTGACCCACCCAGTGCCCCTCTAGAGATCTTTCTGTTACTGATTTTAATTTAATTCCCTTATGGTCAGAAAATATACTTTGTATGACTTTAATTTTGTAAAACATTTTTAGAGGTTTTATTTTGTGCTCTAAAATACTGTCTTTCTAGGTGAAGTTTCCAAGTGTACTTGGAAAGAAGATGTATTCTGTTATTGGGTGGAATGTTTCATGAATACAAGTTAGGTTAAGTTGGTTACTGATTTTTCATCTACTTGTTTTATTGATTATTAACAGAGGAGTGTTGAAATCTACAACTGCTGTTATGGATTTGCCTATTTCTCCTGGGAGTTTTGTTAGTCTTCATATATTTTGAGGCTCTGTTACTAGGTACATAAATATTTAGGAGGGATTATCTTATCCCCTAGATTATTTGACCCCTTTATCATGAAATCTTTATTTGTTAAGATATTGTACTGAAATGGGCTGTAATTAACAGTTGTTTCCCTCATGAGACCCTACCTTTAGGGCAGGGTCTCAATCATCTCCTCCTCCTTAGTGCCTGGCTCAATTTCCAGTTTGTAGTAGGCAGCACAGGGTAGGAGTATAAGAGTCAAAGAAAGTCTCTGGATCCTTTCCACTCTTAGTTCTGTGCCATCCAATATGGCAACCACTAGCCACATGTGGTAATATTTATTGATTGATTTAAAAATTATTTTATTTTTATTTCTTAAAAAAGATTTTGTTTACATATTTGAGAGAGAGATTGAGAGAACGAGTGGGAGGAGGGACAGAGGGAGAAGCAGACTTGCCCCCCCCCCCCCCCCCCCCCCCCCCCCCCGCAGAGGAGGGAGCCAGATGTGGGACTTGACCATCCCCTGAGTGGAAGGTAAATGCTTAAACAACTGAGCCACCCAGGTGCCCCTAAAATTTTTTTTTAAAAGATTTTATTTTTAAGTAATTTCTGCACCCAACATGGGGCTCAAACTTAAAACCCCGAGATCAAGAGTCACATGCTGTGTGGACTGAGTCAGCCACAGGCACCTCCAATAGCCGCACATGGAGGTGCTTGTTGTTAGAGGCAGCCAGTTAATAACGCAGTTTTAGAAACTGCCATGATCCTGATAAAATTAAGCTAAGAGTCATAGATGTGCGTCAGAAGGGAAAGAAGGATTACAATTTTAGAGGCTTTTGGTTGGGAAATTTAATTTGGTAACTTAAGAGTATTCCAGTGTTGGGCACCTGGGTGGCTTAGTTGGTTGGGCGACTGCCTTCGGCTTGGGTCATGACCCTGGTGTCTCAAGATCAAGTCCCTCATCAGGCTCCCTGCTCAGCGGGGAGTCTGCTTCTCCCTCTGATCTCCACCCTCTCATGCTCTCACTTTCTCTCTCTCTCAAATAAATAAAATAAAATAAATCTTAAAAAAAAGTATTCCAGTGTTAAAAAAGTTTAACAGTTGGTATATGGGCTGACTTGTGAGATACTGGTGTGTTCCAGTGTGTCTGTTCTCTTCTATTAAACCTCTTCTCAGGAATCTCTGGCCAAATTATTTAACTAATAGTTTTCAAGGAAAATACCCCCCCCCCCTTTTTTGAGTGGAATTCTTTTGTTACTTAATCGTTGTTAAATTGCAACTGTGAGACCTGAGATTTGCTAAGAAAGTGAATGCCTAGACCTCTCTACTCACGGATGTTTTCTAGAATGCACATACTTGGGAGACTGCACAGCCAAGTGTTTCATACCAAATGGCAGTGTTCAGTGGTTCAATTTCTATATTTTCCTGTCATGGCTTCCTGCTTGATTTCAGTATGTTAACACTGCCTCCTTTTGAGGTCTGTCTGTTTATAGTATATTCTATTTATGGAACTTAAAAAGTATTTCAGAAATGCACATATTAATCTGTGTGGAATTTCTCTTCTTGTCCTTATTCTTCTAATGCTTGCACAGCGATATCAAGACTTTTCTGAGGAAATATTCCAATATTTAAAATAGCTGGTAAAATTTTAGCACCTCCTATCAGTGAGTGCAGTTTTCACTGTTCTTCTAGACAGTGAAATAATTTCACATACTCCTTGAAGCCTTATTTAGTAAATTACCTCTTTCTCCGACTCCTGACCATATTCTGCTTTCAGAGTGCTATGCAAATAATAAAAAATTTAGGGCGACTGGGTGGCTCAGTGGGTTAAAGCCTCTGCCTTCGGCTCAGGTCATGATTCCAGGGTCCTGGGATCGAGCCCCACATCGGGCTCTCTGCTCAGCAGGGAATCTGCTTCCTCTTCTCTCTCTACCTGCCTCTCTGCCTACTTGTAATCTCTGTTGTCAAATAAATAAGTAAAATCTTTTAAAAAATAAAAAATTTAAAAACCAGTTTTACTGTTATTTCAGATACGTATTTGAACTTTTTGGTCTGAAATTGTCCAGGTGAAATGCCTTCAATTTCTGATTTTCTGTAAACTTAGAAAATTACCTCCTTCCAGATATATTATCCTTGTTTGAATTATGAATCTTCCCTGTGTCTTAGAAGAAACCTAATGGTGGAGATTGTTTATGGCAGGGGTGACAACCTCAAATGCCTACAGGATTCAAGGATGTAAGACTTGAGATAGCCTTTTTTTTTTCTTTATTAAAGCACAAGTGCATTTGCTATTAATATTATTTGCCGTAAAGAAATAACCATATTGAGGGGTGCCTGGGTGGCTTAGTCATTTGAGTAGACACTTGATTTACGCTTGGGTGGGTCATGCACCCAGGGTCATGGGCTTGAGACCTGTGCTGGACACCCTGCCTGGGAGTCTCTCCCTCCCTCTGCCCTTCCCCACCGGTATGTGCTCTCTTTCTTTCTCTGTCAACCCCCATTCCCTGCCCCATCCCGCAAAAAAGTTAGCCATATTGATGGGCACCTGGCTGGCGAAGTTGGTAGAGCATACAACTCTTGATCTTGGGCTTGTGAGTTCAAGTCCACATTGGTAGTAGAGCTTACTTAAAAAAAAATAAAAAAAATAAAATGAAATGAAAAAATAAACAACTAGCCCTATTGAAATTGTAGCCCTTTATGCTTTTACAGACAGTGCTATCTAAATGTGCTAGAGATGTATCTGTACTCACTCAGGCTTTCTATAGAGTAGGTGTTCTGTAGGTGTTTCTATAGGGTAGATTCCAAGAGTCGGATTGTTGGGTGCTTTTTTTTTTTTTTTTTTTTTTTAAGATTTTATGTATTTGGCAGAGAGAGTAGAGGTGGGCAGAGGGAGAGGGAGAACAGGCTCCCTGCCAAGCAGGGACCCCAAGACCCCAGGGATTATGACCTGAGCCGAAAGCAGATGCTTAATGACTGAGCCATCTAGGTGCCCCTTGTTGGGTGATATTTTTAATAGGCTGAACTACATTATACTACCATCATCTAGTTGTTTTTAAACTTTCCCTAATCTGTGCTTATGGTTCTTAAAAATTAGTCATTTATTTTTATTTCTAAGATATCATTGATGTAACATTTTATTGATTTGAGGTATATAACATAATTATTTGATACATGTATATATTGCAAAATGATTACCACATTAAGTTTAACATCTCTCAGTACACATAGTTAAGTTTTTTTCCATGTGATGAGAACTTTTAATTCTCTTTTATTCTCTTAGTATCTTTTAGTATTCTCATACTTGTAGTATTCTCATACTCTTTAAATATTCTCTTAGTTTCTCATCCATGTGATGAGAACTTTTAATTCTCTTTTATTCTCTTAGTATCTTTTAAGTGTATAATATAGTATCATTGAATAAGGTCACCATGCTGTATATATTACATCCCCAGGCTTATGTGGTTTTTAAATTTTTTTTCTAGAATGTACCAGAGTTTACTCAGACCTTTAGTAGGTGGTGTTGGATATAGATTAGGCACCACATCCTCTTATCATCATTTTGTTGGTAAATATAATGTGATTTGAGTTGAGGTTGAGCTTCAGACTGGGGGGTTGGAGGCGATGTTTGTTTTGAGAATTTTCTGGCTAGGTTAAAATGGAGTTCTTCATAGGTTTTTTTTTTTTTGAGAGAGGGAAAGAGGTGGTGGGGAGGAGCAAGGGGATAGGAGAGAGAATCTTTTCTTTTTTTTTTTTAAGAGATTTTATTTATTTGAAAGATAGCACAATCAGGATAAGGGGCAGAGGGAGAGGGAGAAGGACAAGGAGACTCCCCACTGAGTATGGGGCCCTGTGTGCGGCTTGATCCCACGGCCTGAGATCATGACCGGATGAAAGTCAGATGTTTACCGGCCTGAACCACCCAGCAAGGAGGCCAGCCATGTCCTGAGATCATGACCTGAACCAAAATCTAGTAGGATGATTAACTGACTGAGCCACCCAGACAACCCCTCCTTATTGCTTCTTAGCTTGAGTTTGACCTTGGAAAATTCATCCTCTTGTGTGCCTCAGTTTATTCATCTGTCAGCTGTTGGCTTGACTAGGTACTCTAATGGGTGGGGAATTGCTATACTTTCTCTTAAATTGTCAGATAGTAAATATTTTACGTTTTGTGAGCCAGACTGTGTTGTAACTACTCAACTCTGCTATTGTAGCACAAATGCAGCCACACACAAAAGTAAACAAATGAGCATGGCCGTATTTGAATAAAACTTTATTTACAAAAACAGGATGTGACTGGCCATGGTTTTTCAACCCCCTTTTTTTCAGCTCTTGGCATTCATTAATCTGTGATTTGGATAATCAGGAAGAAAGCTTTGAATTTTAACATAACACTTCCAAAAATCTAGTAAGAACTTTAATTTTGCTTTTCCCCATGTATTAGAAAAGAAATAGAGAAAATTTTAAAATTCAGAAGATTACGTTGATATTTTGGTCACTCTCCTTTGGTGATCATCTTTGAATGTGTGTGTATATATGAGTGACTGCCCACGTATAGAAACATACATATTGTTGTATCTGTAATTGGTTTTGTAAATCTTTTCATTTATACTATGGAATCTTTGATATCTAAACTAAATTGTCTATTAAAGTTATCTATAAAAATATCTGCTCCCATGGAGCTTTTAGAGACCCATGCACTTTAAAAATTAATTTTGCATTTACCCACCTATTCTTTTTTGTATATAATAACTTATTTGTTGATTGAGTTGGATTTTCTAGAAATGAATCGTGCAGAAATCTTTTATGTTTATATCTTCCTTTTTCTTTTTCAAGTCGCATTGTCTGCTTTCTCCAAAACAATGTTGTAATGCTGGGCATCTTTGTGCCTTCCAGACTTAATGGGCTGATACTAATACTTTACTTCTAATTGTTATGCTGACTGCTGGATTGAGACCTTTGTATTGCGTGTATTCACCAATTTCTCTTTTCTTTCTCTCTGGGATTTTTTTTTTTTTTAATATCAGATGTAGCTGTTGTATTTTCTCAATGTCTTCCTAGCTTCTTTTGAGATAGGCATGTAATTTCTCATTATTTGGTTCATTTTCTATTTTTTTATTTAGTTTTGGTGATTAGTAATTTTGTAACAAACATTCCTTCATCCAGGATTTATACTTTATTAGCATTTTTTTAATAGCCTTTGTACCTATGGCAAGTTCTTCTTTGTCATCATCAGTGTAATTTATTGTGCTCTGTCCTTCTTTTTTCTTTTTTTATTCTTTCTTTATTATTAAAGATTTTATTTATTTGACAGAGAGAGAGATCACAAGTAGGCAGAGAGGCAGGCAGAGAGAGAGGGGGAAGCAGGCTTCCTGCTGAGCAGAGAGCCTGATGCAGGGGTTGATCCTAGGACCTGGAGACCATGACCTGAGCTGAAGGCAGAGGCTTAACCTAGGCACCCCTTATTTTTATTTTTAATTCTAATTCCAGTATAGTTAACATAGAGTGTTATATTAGTTTCCGGTGTATAATACAGTGATTCAGCACTTCCATACATCACCCAGTGCTCACACTGGTAAGTGTACTCCTTAATTCCTATCACTTGTTTCATCCATCCCATCACTCACCTCCCCTCTTTTATTTTTTTTTTTTAAGATTTTATTTATTTATTTGACAGAGAAGGAGAGAGAGAGATCACAAGTAGGCAGGCAGAGAGAGAGGGGGGGGGAAGCAGGCTCTTCTGCTGAGCAGAGAGCCTGATGCCGGGCTCGATCCCAGGACCCTGAGATCATGACCTGAGCCGAAGGCAGAGGTTTCACCCACTGAGTCACCCAGATGCCCCTCATCTCCCCTCTTGTCAGCATCAGTTTGTTCTCAATAGTTAATTATTTTTTATTAGAGAGAGAAAGAGGAGGGCAGAGGTACAGTGAGAGAGAGAATCTTAAGCAGGCCCCACAGTGGGCTTGGAGCTGACTGGGTCTTGATTTCACAACCCTGAGATCATGACCTGAGCTAAAATCAGGAGTCAGCCACCCAGGTACCCCTTTTTTGTTTTGTTTCTTAAATTCTACATGAGTGAAATCACGGTATTTGTCTTTCTCTGACTTATTTTACTTACATTATAATCTCTAAATCCATCCATGTTGTTGCAAATGATGAGATTTCATTCCTTTTTATGGCTGAATAATATCCTACTTTTTTCTTGATTGGGTTAGTTCTAGTTTAAATAGACTATGGATTGCCTCTGTCCTCTGCTCACTCTTCTTGTACTTCCTCTTTGTACACTTTTGAATTTGCAACCTGCATTCCATGTAACTGTTTATTTACTCAGTCTACTAGATCCGTTAAGGACATAAAGAAGTGCTCTTAAAAAATTTGGTTTTATTTTTAAAGAAATGTCTTAAGTCTCCTTCTTTTTCTGTCTACTTCTTGGATTTCTTACAGTTTAGCTTTATATAGTTTCATGCCAGTTTATTTGGTTTATTGCTTCATGTGGCAACTTTTTTTTTTTTTTTTTTTTTTAAATTTAAAGTAATCTCTACATCCAGTGTGGGGCTCGAACTTACAGCCCCCAAGATCAAGAATTGCATGCTCCACTGACTGAACCAGCCAGGCACCCTGTGGCAGCAACTATTTATTCAGTAATCTGCCTTGTGCCAGGCACCATAATAAGTACTAGGCCCTGCTAAGTGAAACGTAAATTGTTCTGTCCATTGTGGAAGCTGCAGTCTAGTGGAAGCACATGTTAATTGAATGATAATATAAGTATTATAAATGTGATAAGATTCTATGAGGGAAAAGAACAGGTACTTTGGAAGAAAATTCATGATAGGTACCTTTTTAAAGTTGAAGTCCAGTTGACATACAATGTTGCATTAGTTTCAGGCGTACAGCAGAGTGATTGGACAGCTCTACTTTCTGCAGTGCTCACCACAAGCATAGCTACCATCTGTCCGTATAACACTATGATAATACCATTGACTATATTCCCTGTGCTGTACCTTTCATCCCTGTGGCTTTTTCATTCCATAGCTGGAAGCCTGTACCTCACCCTCCCCAGGGGTACATTTTCTCAGTTGTGCGGAAATGTCATTTAATTTTAGATCTGAATGAATTACAAGTCGGCATCTGAAAGAGTGGGTGAAAGAGTAGTCTGGGCAGAGAGAACAGTCTTGGGGAGGCAGTGGAGCTGTGGGGAGGCCGAGAGCTTGGCATGGTCAAGGAGGCCGGTGTGGATGCGACGGAAGGGAGACAAAGAGCTGAGGTTGGAGCAGTGGGGAGGGCCCACATCATATAAGGCCTTTAGGCCTCAAGGGAATTTGGATTTTATTTTTTATTTTTTTTTTTTAATTTATTTATCAGAGAGAGAGAGGGGGAGAGAGCGAGCACAGGCAGACAGAATGGCAGGCAGAGGCAGAGGGAGAAGCAGGCTCCCTGCTGAGCAAGGAGCCCGATGTGGGACTCGATCCCAGGACGCTGGGATCATGACCTGAGCCGAAGGCAGCTGCTTTAACCAACTGAGCCACCCAGGTGTCCCGGGAATTTGGATTTTAAAGCAAGTATGGTGGGGAGTCATTGAAAGGCTTCAAGTTGGGAACTGGAACAATCACATTTATTTATTAGATTTTGTTTATTTATTTGACAGAGAGAAAGCAGTGAGAGAGGGAACACATGCAAGGGGGAGTAGGGGAGGGAGAAGCAGGTTTCCCGCAGAGCAGGGAGCTGGATGTGGAACCTGGGATCATGACCTGAGCCGACAGCAGATGCTTAATGACTGAGCCACCCAGGTGCCCCATTTATTTATTTTTAAAAATATTTTATTGGGGCGCCTGGGTGGCTCAGTGGGTTAAAGCCTCAGCCTTCGGCTCAGGTCATGATCCCAGGGTCCTGGGATTGAGCCCCGTGTTGGGCTCTCTGCTCAGCAGGGAGCTGCTTCCCTTCCTCTCTCTCTCTCTTTGTCTCTCTGCCTGCCTCTCTGCCTACTTGTGATCTCTCTCTCTCTCTCTGTGTGTCAAATAAATAAAGTCTTTTAAAAAGAAATAAAAAGATTGTATTTATTTATTTGCCAGAGAGAGAGAGAGAGAGACAGAGAGCGAGCACGAGCACAAGCAGGAGTAGTGGCAGGCAAAGGGAGAAGCAGGCTTCCTGCTGAGCAAGGAGCCCTATTTGGGACTCAATCCCCAGGACCCTGTGATCATGACTTGAGCCTAAGGCAGATGCCTAACTGACTTAAGCCACCCAGGAGTCCTACATTTATGTTTTATAAAGAGGTTTATAACTTTTCTGTCTTCACTGTGGACTATCCTTTTTTTGAGTGGCGGGAGATCTTATTTATTCATATGAGAGAGAGAAAGAGCCCAAGCAGGGGGAGAGGCAAAAGGAGAGGGAGAGGGAGAAGCAGACTCCTCACTGAGCTGGGAGCCCGATGTGGGGCTTGATCCTAGGACCTGGAGATCATGACCTGAGCTGAGGCAGACACTTAACTATCTGAGCCACCCAGGCACCTAATATGGATTGCATCGTTAATGATTACAAAATCTTTGTTCCATTTTCAATTTTGATTTGAATTAAATTTTTATGACTCATTTTCATTTTCATTTCTTATCGTGGAAGTTTACCTGGGACATCCTGTTGCAAATAGCTAATAGGCAGTTAGAAATAATGTATTGGGTTTAGAAGAGCGGTCTGTCTGGGTAGAGAAATCCATTTAGAAGTCATTGATATTTTGGTGGTAATTGAGTCCACTGATAATTGAGGGAAAGTGAGAGAATCTGCTGAGGACTAAACTTGGGGCCATGCCCACGTATAAGAGCAGTGTATTGCAGAGGAACAACTGCTCAAGAAAATTGAGTTTTAGGTGAGAGTAGGAAGTTGAAGAAGGATGTTGTGCTCCGAGGTGGCAGGTGTTTTCAGCAAGGCTAGGTAAAATAGGTGAATTGTTATAGTGCTTTATAGCTCACATATCAGTTGATGTTTTCAAGTTTTGTCAGTTTTTACAGTTAATATTGTATATATTTTTTAAGTAGGCTCTATGCCTAGTGTGGAGCCCAGCACGGGGCTTGGCCTCATGACCCTGAGATTGAGACCCAAGCTGAGATCTGAGTTGGGTGCTTAACCACCCAGGCACCCCTAGGATATTTTTTATTTTATCTTGTTCTGTATTCAGACTGTTAGATATAAATACTGAAAAAATTAAAAGTAATTGAAATAATTAAAAATAAGGAATTTAGAACAATTTTTTATACCTTTTTAGGTTGTTTTGTTTTGTTTTGTTTTTGTTTTTTAATTAATCTCTGTGCCCATCATGGGGCTTGAACTCATAATCCTGAGATCGAGTCATACGCTCTGCTGGCTGAGCTAGCCATGCACCCTGTTAATTTTTGAATACTGTGTGATATTTCATTATATTTATCCATTTAGTACTGATGAATATTTAGGTTACTTCCAGTTTTTGTTGTTGTTGTTTTAAAGATTTTTATTTATTTGGGGTGCCTGGGTGGCTAAGTGGGTTAAGCCTTTGCCTTCGGCTCAGGTCATGATCTCAGGGTCCTGGGATTGAGTCCTGCATTGGGCGCTCTGCTCAGCAGGGAGCCTGCTTCCTCCTCTCTCTCTCTCTCTCTGCTTGCCTCTAGGCCTACTTGTGGTCTTTGTCAAATAAATAAATAAAGTCTTTAAAAAAAAAGATTTTTATTTATTTGACAGAGATCACAAGCAGGCCGAGAGGCAGGCAGAAAGAGGAGGGGAAGCAGGCTCTCTGCTGAGCACAGAAGCCGACTCGGGGCTCGATCCCAGAACCTGACCTGAGCCGAAGGCAGAGGCTGTAACCCACTGAGCCACCCAGGTGCCCCAGGTTACTTCTAGTTTTGATGGGGCTTCTTCCGAGCATCAATTCATACATCTCTGAACATATATGGCTTTCTTTTTATGATGTTACATTTTTATGTCAGTTTTATTTTATTTTTTTTTTAAGATTTTATTTATTTATTTGAGAGGCAGAGATCACAAGTAGGCAGAAAGGAAGGCAGAGAGAGGAGGAAGCAGGTTCCCTGCTGAGCAGAGAGCCTGTGCGTGGCTCAATCCCAGGACCCTGGGATCATGACCTGAGCCAAAGGCAGAGGCTTTAACCCACTGAGCCACCCAGGCACCCCTTTATATCAGTTTAACTGGAATTCTTATTTTGTTAGAAATCCTAGAAAGTGTTTTTAGTACTTTGCAATTGTTATAGAGAGGGTACTAAATATATGCTAGCTTTGTGTTAATAACCTGGTGCGGTTGTTGTTTGAACTTGGCATTGTGCAGTAGTCGCTAGTAGTCGCTAGATGGATTTCTAGATCAAGGCTGACCAATAGAACGTTCTGTGATGATGGAAATGTTCCTTATCTGTACTGTCCAGTGTGGTAGCCACCACCTACCGGCGGCTATTAAGCACTCGGAATGTTGGCTCTTGTTAAAACTTCTGCTCTCAGTCAGGGCCCGTGCGTCCTAACCTTGTCTGCGGTCTCCTTGATCTGCGGTTTCTCCCACCTGCACAAAGAACATCTGCGACTTCTTAAATACTCTTCTGCTGGGAGGTCAACTCAGGTGGCTTTTAACAAGAGAGAGAAAGTCAATGTAAAGAGCACAAGCTTAGGAGGCAGGTGGATTTTTGGTTTGTTTGTTTTTTTAAGATTTTATTTATTTACCTGAGAGAGAGAGAGAGAAAGAATGTGTGCACACACATGGGGGGTGGGGAAGGGGCAGAGATAGAGGGACAAGCAAACTTCTTCCTGAGCATGGAGCCTGATGTGGGGCTCAATCCCACGATCCTGATCATGACCTGAGCTGAAATCAAGTCAGATGCTTAACTGACTGAGGCACCAGCCTCCCCGAGGTAGATTTGTTTTAGTTTTATCTCCTAGTGATATTTGTTGTGTTACCTTGGACAAGTGATTAGCCTTTCTGTATGCATCTTTATTTTTAATTTTTTAAATTATTTTTATTTATATTAAGTTTTTTAAAAGATTTTCTTTTTAAGTAATCTCTGCTCCCAAGGTGGGGTTCAAACCCAGGAGTCACATGCTCCACCAAAAGCCAGCCAGGCACCCCTCTGTGTGCACTTAATTTTTTAATTTTTTAAAAGATTTTATTTATTCACCTGTCAGAGAGAGAGAGAGCACAAGCAGAGGGAACAGCAGGCAGAGGGAGAGACAGGCTCCCTGCTGAGCAAGGAGCCTGATGTGGGATTTGATGCTAGGACCCTGGAACCATGACCCGAACCGAAGGCAGATGCTTAACCGACTGAGCCACCCAGGCTTCCCTGTATGCATCTTTAAAAGGATAAATTTTAGTACCTATTTCATGGAGGTGATCTGAAGATAAAGTGATATAATGCATTTAAATGTGCTTATTAGCATGATTTCCTGCCATATTGGAAGCCCTCTGAAAGCTAGCTGCTGTTTTTCATAATATTAACATCACGAAAGAATAGGGGATGGAGACAAATGGAATGTACTCACTGGAAGAGCATGACCTTGTGCCTAATAACCTTGAAACTGGGTTGGGACACTCTTCCAACTGGAACTAGCTAGTTGTGCCTCCCCCCCTTTGTACAGTAAGCCATTCACCCAGTATGGGACTTGAACTCATGACCTTGAGATGGAAAGTCACACGCTCAACCAACTGAACCAGAACGGGACGCTATTCCAGATGAAAGGGGGGAATCCTTGTTACTTATGACAAATACGTTTCATCATTTTTAAAAGACGACTAGTGAATGTATTATAGGTGACTGATTTTTGTTAAGTCATTCATAGTTTATGTATGTGTAACTGTAGATTAAATAATTAGATTTTTTTAGATCTAGAGTATTAACTTCTGATGAAAGTAATCTTCCTTCACCCCCTATACTAATATTGAGTGTCTTTCTCTCAGATTTGCTGATTAGAAATAGGGAGACAATATTATATTTTCTTCCTCCAGAAACACACACTGTATAGAGTTATGAGGTGTAGAAGTCTGAAAACACTCTGTAGATGTTCTTCTTAGAATTAATATGATAAAAATTTATAAACCAAGTTTTGAAAAATCTACAGTTGGCATTAGGGTTTTAATCTTGGCATGACTTTGCCTCTGGACCTCCACCTTCGGCAAGTAGTGTGGCTTCTGGGTTTCATTAGTTGAACAAATACGTTTTAGTACATTTGTGCTCTAAGGAAGTTAACAACTGAGCTGGGGGCGCATGAATGATTTCCTGTAATACAGATGTGCGCCAGCTGTAATGGAGCGCTCTACAGAGTGCCAGAGAAGCACAGTTCCAGCAGGCACAGAGGAGAAGTGGTAACTTTTGATCAGACCCTTGGAAAAGTTCAGGGATTTCTCACAACTTCAGCAAATTAAGGCGTTTTCTCTTTAGAATGTATAGAGAAGGGTGTGTGTGCGTGTGTGTGTGTGTGTGTGTGTTTTCAAGTTTTTATTTATTTATTTGACAGAGATCACAAGTAGGCAGAGAGGCAGGCAGAGAGAGGGGAAGGGAAGCAGGCTCCCCGCTGAGTAGAGAGCCAGATGCTGGGCTTGATCCCAGGACCCTGAGATCATGACCTGGGCCTAAGGCAGAGGCTCAACCTACTGAGCTACCCAGGTTGCCCCTTGTTTTTGTTTTTAATTTAAAAAGAGATTAGGGGGGCCTGGCTGGCTTAGTCAGTGGAGCATATGACTCTCGAGGTTAGGGTTGTAAATTCAAGCCCCATGTTGGGTGTGGAGATTACTTAAAATCTTTTTTTTTTTTTTTTTTTAATTTCATTTATTTATTTGTTAGAGAGCAAGCAGGGGGAGCAGCACGCAGAGCGAGAAGCAGACCTCCCGCTAAACAAGGAGCCCGATGTAGGACTTGATCCCAGGACCCTGAGATCATGACCTGAGCCAAAGGCAGACATTTAACCAACGGAGCCACCCAGGCATCCCTGAGATCACTTAAAATCTTTTTAAAAAGAGAGAAATTAGCCAAACAAATGCAGATGGTTCCCACATGCATATATTTTTTTTTTTTTAAAGATTCCATTCACTTGACAGAGAGAGATCACAAGTAGGCAGAGAGGCAGGCAGAGAGAGAGAGAGAGGAAGAAGCAGGCTCCCTGCTGAGCAGAGAGCCCGATGCGGGACTCGATCCCGGGACCCCGAGACCATGACCTGAGCCGAAGGCAGCAGCTTAATCCACTGAGCCACCCAGGCGCCCCCCCACATGCATATTTTAAAAACCTAGATATGTAGAAAAGGGCCCTTTAGCAACAGTTCACACTTGATGACCAGTTCTTCTGAAGAGTTAGAAGAAGAGAGCATCTCTACAGACCCTAGTAACATAGACTTCTATTATGCAATACAGAAGAGTGGAAAGTTTTGCAAGTGCCAGGTTTTTTTTTTTTTTTTAAAGTATCTATACATAGTAACACAATTCTTCTGTTACAGTAGTAACATATCTGTGGGCCAGAATCTTTGTTATTCAGTCAAGAGATTCTCTCCCAGGGTGCCTGGGTGGCTCAGTGGGTTAAGCCTCTAACAGCTCAGGTCATGGTCTCAGGGTCATGGGATCGAGTCCCGCATCAGGCTCTCTGCTCAACAGGGAGCCTGCTCCCCCTCCGCCCCCGCCTGCCTCTCTGCCTACTTGTGATCCCTCTCTTCTGTCAAATAAATAAATAAATAAATAAAATCTTAAAAAAAAAAAATAGAGAGAGAGAGAGAGAGAGAGATTCTCTCCCTTGGCTGTGCTGGATATTCATGGACAATTCTTTTTTTTTTTTTTTTTTTTTTTTAAAGATTTTATTTATTTATTTGACAGAGAGAGATCACAGTAGGCAGAGAGACTGGCAGAGAGAGAGAGGAGGAAGCAGGCTCCTCACTGAGCAGAGAGCCCGATGCGGGACTCGATCCCAGGACCCTGAGATCATGACCCGAGCCGAAGGCAGCGGCTTAACCCACTGAGCCACCCAGGCGCCCCTCATGGACAATTCTTGCTCTTTGGTTCCCTTTTTCTCCCCCTAGAATTCACACAGACTTTCTACCTTTAGCATTTTCTTTTTTGTAGGCTTAGTAATGTCTTTGATTATTAGGCTTCAGCTCTCTTTCACATCAGTCCTATTCTAGTCATGTCTTCATTTTCTTGCCTAAGTTTCCACAAAAGCCTTACTCTCTGTTTGATATGAGAAATATCCAATTTCTGTAAAGCAGTGGTTTTCAAATATCCAATTTCTTTAAAGCAGTAGTTTTCAAACTTCACTGCGCAAAGCAATTACCTGGATATAAAGATAAAAATAGAGATTACTGAGCTTAACGTGGGGTTCTGTAAATTTGGTTAGCATGCTAGCCCTCTACTGTTACATGTGACTTTGCTGCATCTCCAGTTTTATGACAGTCTATTTCAGGCAGCTTCTCAAACTTCAGTGAACATATGAATCACTTGAAGATTTGGAGAAACTGCAAATCATTCTGTAGTAGACCTGGGGTCTGAGCTTCTGAATTTCTTGCAAGCATCATAGATGATGTCAGTCACATTTTGAGAAGCAAGGTTTGAAGGTGGTTTTTTGGAATTAGTGAATTTCATCTGATGTGTATTAATTATTGCTTGTCTGGATCTCAGAGGGGTAGCCTTTCTAAGTTCTAGGGTAGTGGTTCTTAAAGTGTAGCCTCAGACCAGCACAGTTAGCACCACCTGGGAAATGCATATTCTGAGACCTATTAAACTATTTTAATCAGAATTAACTCTCTAGGTGATTGTGCTGTACAAGGTTTGTTTTTAGGAGTTCTCATTGTAGTCCTCCGTTTACTTACTTAGTGAGGATTAAAAGCACATTTCTTGGGCGCCTGAGTGGTTCAGCGGGTTAAGCCTCTGCTTTTGGCTCAGGTCATGATCTCAGGATCCTGGGGTTGAGTACCGCACTCTATGCTCGGCAGGGAGCCTGCTTCCTCCTCTCTCTCTCTCTCTCTCTCTGCCTGCCTCTTTGCCTGCTTGTGATATCTGTCAAATAAATAAATAAAATCTTCAAAAAAAAAAAAAGCACATTTGTAGCATCTGCAAATAATTGTAGAGACACAGTTTTCTTGTATAATTGTATGGGCTAGCACTTAAAAACTGCTAATTTTTTCAGTAAATATTAGGTATCTTACTAGGTGCCAGCCACTATCCACAGTAGCAAACAACATAAAGAAAACTTCCTGCCTTTAAGGAGATTACATTCTTGTGGTTATGTTAAATACTACTTCATGTAGGTATATGTATATATGTGTATTTATATATCTCCCCATATGCAGTAGGTAAAACTGTATGGCATTGTTTCAAGTTGTTTATCCTTTTGTAGCAATTTTTTTGTTTCATGGTTTTTTTTAAAGATTGATTCATGCTGACCTATGAAGCCTTTAATTACTAAAGACTGCTCTATAGAATCCTACCAAATGAATGTTTGCTTTGTATGTTCCACAATGTAATTTTCCCCCTGTTGATGCACATGTTGATTGTTTCTAGTTTGCTTTTTAAACAATATCGAGTATTCTGCATAGGCATGAGTAAAGTTTCTCTAGAGATGTGATTTTCAAACTGTGGACTGCAAGCAACATGTTTTAAAATCTGACAGAATAGATTAGGCTCTGTTACAAAGCTGTAATCATCAAGACAGTATGGTACTGGCACGAAAACAGAAGCATAGATCAATAGAACTAAATAGAGAACTCAGAAATGGACCCTCAACTCTATGGTCAACTAATCTTTGACAAAGAAGGAAAAAGTCTCTTCAATAAATGGTGTTGGGAAAATTGGACAGTCACGTGCAGAAGGATGAAACTGGACCAGTTCCTTACACCATACACAAAAATAGACTCAAAATGGATGAAAGACCTCATGGGCGCCTGGGTGGCTCAGTTGCTAAGCATCTGCCTTCAACTCAGGTCATGATCCCAGGGTCCTGGGATCGAGCCCCGCACTGGGCTCCTTGCTCTGTAAGGAGCCTGCTTCTCCCTCTCCTACTCCGCCTGCTAGTGTTCCCTCTCTCACTGTTTCACTCTGTCAAATAAATAAAAAACTTTTTTTTTTTTTAAAGATTAAATCTATTTATTTGACAGAGAGAGAGAGAGACCACAAGTAGGCAGAGAGGCAGGCAGAGAAGGGGGGAAGCGGGCTCCCAGCCGAGCAGAGAGCGTGACGCGGGTCTCCATCCCAGTGCCTGAGATCATGACCTGAGCCGAAGGCAGAGGATCAACCCACTGAACCACCCAGGCACCCAAATAAAATCTTTTTTAAAAAAATGGATGAAAGACCTCAATTTTAGACAGGAATCTATCAGAATCCTTGAGGAGAGCATAGGCAGCAATCTGTGACCTCAGCCACAGCAGCTTCTTCCTAGGCAAGGGAAGCGAGGGCAAAAATGAACTATTGGGACTTCATCAAGATAAAAAGCTTTTGCACAGCAACAAGACCAGAAGACAGCTAACAGAATGGGAGAAGATATTTGTAAATGACATATCAGATAAAGGGCTAGTGTCCAAAATATATAAAGAACTTAATCAAACTCAACACCCAAGGAATAAATAATCTGATCAAGAAATGGGCAGAAGACATCCAAATGGCCAACAGACACATGAAAAAGTGCTCAGCATCACTCGGCATCAGGGAAATACAAATTGAAACCGCAATGAGATACCACCTCACACCAGTCAGAATGGTTAAAATTAACAAGTCAGGAAATGAGGATGTGGAGAAGGGGGAACCCTCCTACACTGTTGGTGGGAATGCAAGCTGGTGCAGCCGCTCTGGAAAACAGCATGGAGGTTCCTCAGAAAGTTGAAAATAGAGCTACCCTGTGACTCAGCAGTTGCACCACTGGGTACTTACCCTAGAAGTACAAAATTAGTGATCCAAAGGGGCACTTGCACCCCAGTGTTTTTCACAGTAATGTCCATAGCCAAACTGTGTAAAGAGCCCAGATGTCCATCAACAGATGGATGGACAAAGAAGATGTGGGGTGTGTGTGTGTCAGTCACACACATACATGTGTATATATATGTATACCACATATATTGCATGTGTACACAGATACACAGTGGAACATTAAGCAGCCATAAAAAATGAAATCTTGCTATTTGCAATGACATGGATGGAACTAGAGGGTATTATGCTAAGTGAAATAAGTCAGAAAAAAAAATTGCATGTGATTTCACTGATATGTGGAATTTAAGAAACAAGGCAGAGGATCATAAGAGAGGAAAAAAATGAAACAAGACGAAACCCGAGAGGGAGATAAACCATAATCTCAGGAAATAAACTGAGGGTTTTTGGAGGGGAAGGGGTTAGGGGTTGGGGTGGGTGGGTGATAGACATTGGGGAGGGTATGTGTTACGGTGAGCGCTGTGTATTGTGTAAGACTAATGAATCACAGAACCGTATCCCTGAAACAAATTATACATTCTATATTAATATGGGCGCCTGGGTGGCTCAGTTGTTAAGCATCTGCCTTTAGCTCGGGTCATGGTTCCCAGGTCCTGGGATTGGGCCCTGCATCGGGCTTCCTGCTCAGCAGGAAGCCTGCTTCTCCCTCTCCCATTCACCTTGCTTGTGAACCCTCTTTCACTGTCTCTCTCTGTCAAATAAATAAATAAAATCTTAAAAAACAATATATTATATGTTAGTAATAAAAAAAGAAAATGTTAAAGGCATACATTAAGAGAGTATTTTGTAGAACTTTTGTTATCGTGTATACTGGATTGGGATGTAAAATGTATTTTTTACTTTGGGATGTAAGCATAGAATATGTACACTGCTCTCTAGTGGTTATATGCATAACCTTAACCTATTACTAAATGACTCTCCAAAGTGGTAGTACCAGTGTATAGTGCTATAATGGTATACTGGTGTTTCCATTGTACTTCGTTTTCCCAAAAGTTTAGTTGGATTTTAAAATTTTTTTGCATTGATGAGTATGAAACAGTATTTCACTGTGGTTTTACTTCACCTTGTCCTGATAACTAGTGAGGCTGATGTCAATCCTTTTTTTTAAATACAGGAACATTGATATCATTTATCTGCTAGATATTAGATCAGTGTTGAAAATGATAGTGTATTCTTCAGTGGCACATTATAAATACATATTTATGAATAGTTGAAATGACTCACTAATACTAATGGTTGATAGTTGAGGGGCTTATGTGGTTTAATTTTGAGTTTTCTTTTTATATATTCTTACCTGTGCTCAGTTCTGTAAACCTAAATCTTTGAATTTGGCATAATGATGTTATATTTGTGTACCTATAAGACCATCAGTAAGCCATTTGTAGCAGCATCATTTTATTGATTTGAATATTGTTTTATATGTGTGCATAGATAACTGCCCAATATTTTTTAAATTATTAAAACAAAATTACATGCATGTGATACTGAAAGTTACAAAAAAGTGAAAAATCATTTTTTTCTGTCCCCCAGTTCTCAGAAACCGCTACTTTATAAAAATATTTTTTAAAGATTTATTTATTTTATTTTTTAATTTTAATTTTTTTTGAAGATTTTATTTATTTATTTGACAGAGAAAGATCATAAGTAGGCAGAGAGGCAGACAGAGAGAGGAAGGGAAGCAGGCTCCCCACTGAGCAAGGAGTCCGACTCGGGGCTCCATCCCAGGACCCTGGGATCATTACCAGAGCCGAAGGCAGCGGCTTAACCCGCTGAGCCACCCAAGTGCCCCAAGATTTATATATTTTAGAGAGTGTGTGTGCATGTGCATGTCCGAGCAGCGGGGAGGTCCAGAGGGAGAGCATCTTCAAGCAGACTCCCCGCTGAGTGCGGAGGCTGTGGCAGAGCTGGATCTCACAATCCATGAGATCACACAACCTGAGCTAAAACCCAGAGTCCAGTACTTAACTGACTGAGCCGGCCAGGTACCCCTAAATGACTTCTTAGATAAATAATGTATTATCTTTGTTCCCTTCTATTTTTTTTTTCTTTTTGTTTCTAATTTCTTTTCTCAGTGACATACCTTTTTTTTTTTTTTTTTTTTTAAATTAAGGAAGCTTTATGCCCAGTGTGGGGCTCGAACCCATGACCCTGAGATCAAGAGCCTTGTGCTCTACAGACTAAGCCAGCCACGTGTTCCTCATGGACATTCTGTTCATTGTTCTGTTTTCTCCATTGCTGTTTTTTTCCTTCACTTAATAATGTATCTTTAAGGGGCACCTGGGTGGCTCAGTTGGTTAAGCAACTGCCTTCAGCTCAGGTCATGATCCTGGAGTCCCGGGATCCAGTCCCATATCGGGCTCCCAGCTCTGCGGAGAGTCTGCTTCTCCCTCTGAACTTCTCCCTCTCATGCTCACTCTCTCTCTCAAATAAATAAAATCTTTTAAAAAAAATGTATCTTTAAGATTTTTCATTTCAGCTTATGTGAACTGTACCTTATTCTTTTCAGCTGCCTGATTAGATTCCATGGTGTAGATTTTCATACTTCATATAAGCATTGATGTCTATTTAGGTTAAAAAGAAAAAAAAAACCCACAGAACTTCAACCCTTACAAAAGAAATTACATTTTTTTGTACTTACTTAGATGTGTGTTTGTGTGTGTGTGTATCAGTATGATAAATTCTAGGAGGTTGAGTTGTTGGCTAAAGGGTTATACATTCAGATAGATTTTGCCAAATTGCTGTAAAAAATTGAAACAGTTTATACTTTTCCAGTAATGCTATGTTTAATGTTAACTTCAAAAGTGCTCACACTTTCAGTATGTATATAACTATGGTCATATATCCAATAGAAGGTATTTTGTGGTTTCCAGCTACATGTGTACAGTGTAGAATTTATGGACCTTTTTGGGCTTTTTTCCTTTTACCTCTAATACCAACAGAAAATGAACAGACTTTAGCTTATTATATAAAGTTAAATGAACTGTTAAAGATCACATCTGTACAAGGTTATCCAAACTCTTTCAGAATGTGTGAAAGCTGATGCTTTAAATTTAGACATTGGGGATGTGGGTGGCTTTTGGACTCTTGATTTTGGCTCAGGTAATGACTTCAGAGTCGTGAGATCAAGCCCTACATTGGGCTCCGTGCTGAGCGTGGAGCCTGTTTAGAATTCTTTCTCTCCCTCTCCCACTCTCCCCCCTCCTAAAAAAATAATTTAAAAAATAAAATTAAATTAGACATTAAATTAATTTAGACAATATTTCTGTTACTGCTTTACAAATAGATTACTAGCAGCAGTTTTTTTTTTTTTAACATTAACTACTTTCATTGATAGACTTTAAATAGTAAATTATTGTGTTTCTCATAAAAAGCCTACTGGATACAGTGTCAGATACATTTTAATGAGTACTCTTATTTGCATGTGATAGAAAACCAATGTGTTCACTTAAGCACAAGGGAAATGATTTTGGTTTCTGTATCTGGGAAAATCGAAGGATACATTCCACTAAGGGCTCCAGAATGATCATATCTTACTTCTGCTTCTGTCCTTATTCCCTTCGTCCATGAGGGAAGTAGAGTTGGGTTAGCCACAGACAGCTCTGGCCTCCTTCATGGAAAGAAAGGGCTTCAGACACTTCTCACTTATCATCTGAATATAAGATCCTAGGCAAAGAGTCTTGCTGGGCTGCCCTGGGTCATATCTCCATGCCAGTGATGAGGAGATGGAATACTGTGATTGGGGACCCCATCAGAGTCACATGGTGTGGGGGAAGGGACATTCTCTATAGGGAATGATGCTGGGCAATACTTACTAATAAAAGAAATATGCCAGATTCTCTTGATAATAAGGGTTAGGTGTTTAGCTGGGCAGATGGTATAGATGCCATGAAAAGGTGACCAGGTACCATTTACTTTTATCAATCATGATTTTGGGTTACTGGTAAACTGCCTGCTCCCTCCAGCATTATGTTACCTTATATTTTAAGGTACTATAATAGAATATAAGGTAACATTGTTTGAAGAAGGCTACAGGAATTCAGAAGAGCCTGGGGAGGTTAGTATAAGCTTTTGCAGGAAATGATAACATGTGGAGTTACATCCCAAGGTGATGGTAGTATATTCCACACCAGTTGATTTCTTTCTTCATAAGGTCACTTGCATCCATCTTTTGTTGTTCTCACCACCAGATTCTGAATCCTAGTCTTCATCTTGTGGTTAATTGCTTCTGTTCTCATTCTATGCAGTGAAGCCAGAGAAGTCTCTCTGGAACATTCTACTCTTTTCCCTGCCCTGTTTAGAAAGCCTGTAACAACCCTCATAACTGCCAGTATAAAGTACTATACGGACTCCTAACCCTGACATTTAAGGACGTCTACATTCTTCTGGTCCTAGAACTGCTTTTCCAGCCTTTCCTTCTGAGATTCTTTCCTTGGATGCTCTTTGACAGCCTTTTGCATAAACATCTGAGAGGAATGCAGGGAGTGTTTTATAAGCAGTTTTGCCTCTGCTGACTTTTGTTTCTTCTCTTATTTGAGGGAATTCCTCCATGTTTAGTCTTCCTTTTGTTACTTTCTCATTTATATTTATGTAGATAAGTCCCAAATAATTTCCAGGAGACAGTAGAATGGACTGAATTACCCGTCATGGTGATTCTGTGATTTAATTTAATCTGTGAAAACTGCATCTGTGTACCTGGTGTCACATTTGGGAAGTTTGCTGAGATGTAGGCTCCTTTCTCACTATATAAGCTCACCAGCAATGTCTGGCCCAGCGTGATCTCTTGGACATTTTTCTGCAGAAAGTAATGGATATATTTTTACTTGGAAAATATTTTCAGTGAATGAATATTAGGTGTGCATTGTATACATTAAAATACCTTGACTTTTTAGATTCTTTAGCATACGTTTTTCCCCTGGTACATATATGTTTTTAGTTTGCAGGTAATGAGACAAAGCCAGAAGTGAGGGCTCAGGAGTGGGGGAGGGAGCAGGCAGTTAAGAGTTTACCAGTAACCCAAAATCATGACTGATAAAAGTGAATTGTACAAAAATGAATTTAATGTTAATTGATTTTGTTAGAATTATTTCTGATACTTATTAATTTTTTATTCTTAAGTATCTTATTTACTTATTTGTCAGAGTGCACACAAGCAGGGGGAGCAACAGGCAGAGGGAGGAGAAGGTAGAGGGAGAAGCAGGCTCCCCGTTAAGCAAGGAGCCCAATGTGGGACTTGATCCCAGGACCCTGTGACCCTAATCTGAGCCAAAGGCAGACTCTGAAGTGACGAGCCACCCAAGCATCCCTATTTCTGATATTTTAAATAATACATTTCCTGTTCTGTAAACATCATTGGAAAGTATAATAATAATAGTAATTCAGGCATAGCAATTTAGCAGAAACTTGTTTCTTTAAAAAAAAAAAAAAAGATTTTCTTTATTTATTTGAGAAAGGCAGATAGTGACAGCAAGAGAGCACAAGCAGGCAAGAGAGGGAGAAGCAGGCTCCTGCGGAGCATGGAGCCCATCTGACTTGGCTCGATTCTGGGACCCCGGGACCATGACCTGAGTCTAAGGCAGATGCTCAACTGACTGAGCCACCCAGGGGTCCCAGAAACTTTTTTCTTATTTGTATAGCAGGGCTTATTAAAATACCTTATGGCGGGCCGCCTGAGTGGCTCAGTTGGTTAGGTGACTGCCTTCAGCTCAGGTCATGATCCTGGAGTCCCAGGATCGAGTCCCACCTCGGGCTCCCAGCTCCATGGGGAGTCTGCTTCTCCCTCTGACCTTCTCCCCTCTCTTGCTCTCTCTCACTCTCAAATAAATAAATAAAATCTTAAAAAAAAAAAAAAAGCCTCATAGACTCATTCAGAGAATTAAATGAGCACTGTATGCTTGGTACAAACTAAGTTCTCAAATGTGCTGTATATTGATTTGTTTATATGTATATATTTTTGGACATCGCATCTCAAAAATTGGGAACAGGCACCTATAGTGACTACACCTGACTGCTAAAAACTGTCCGTAGTCTGTTGTCCGTTTCCTGCCTGAGCCTCCCTTTTTCCTTCTCCCAGCACTGGGACTCTCCTCCTTCCTCCTTCCTTTCTGTTTCGGCCCTAACTTTGTGCTTCACCCTGGAACTCCCCTGCGGCGTGGCTCTCAGGAAGCAGTCCTGACAGAGGAAAAGGGGCGCTTCAGCAGAGGACTTCCTGTCTGGTTGTTGAGAGGCATTTGTGAATCGCAGTGGGCGCAGTATGAGCTCTGTTGTGTCTCTTCTCTTACATGGGGACGTTTTTTCTCATTTATGATCTTTGAGGTCTTTTCATAAGCAGTTATTTCTTGTCATGGTTACCTTTACACCAGTCAACCGCTCTAGATAATTGAGAATTGATTATAATTGCAGTTTTTTTACTTGTAGTTTGTAATGTAATGGGAAAACTTTGAATTCAGATTTTTTTATAGACGTAAAAATTAGAACTAAATCATTACTCACTGGTATTATTTTTACTTGACAGTTACTAGAAAAACAAAAGGATGCTTAGCTATGTTTTGAGGTCCAGGTAGGAAAAACTAGAAAACTCTTGTTTTTAGAGACCATGTACTGTATTTGTGGCATACCTGGCTAGCTCAGTGGGAGGGGCATGTGATGCTTGATCTCAGGGTTGTGAGTTTGAGCCCCTCTTTGGGTGTAAAGATTACTTAAATAAGTAAATATTTTAAAAAAACAAACCACAATGTACTGATGTAATTATGCCTTTTCTTTTTTTAACAGGTAGGCGAAAACCAAGAGTACATCGGCCTCGTTCTCCGATATTGGAAGAAAAAGACATCCCACCCCTTGAATTTCCCAAGTCCTCTGAGGATTTAATGGTGCCTAATGAGCATATAATGAATGTTATTGCTATCTATGAGGTACTGCGGAACTTTGGCACTGTTTTAAGGTTATCTCCTTTTCGCTTTGAGGACTTTTGTGCAGCTCTCGTGAGTCAAGAGCAGTGCACACTGATGGCGGAGATGCACGTTGTGCTTTTGAAAGCGGTTTTGCGTGAAGAAGACACTTCCAATACTACCTTTGGACCTGCTGATCTGAAAGATAGCGTTAATTCCACGCTGTATTTCATAGACGGGATGACGTGGCCTGAGGTGCTGCGGGTGTACTGTGAGAGTGATAAGGAGTACCATCATGTTCTTCCTTACCAAGAAGCAGAGGACTATCCCTATGGACCAGTGGAGAACAAAATCAAAGTTCTGCAGTTCTTAGTTGATCAGTTTCTTACCACAAATATTGCTCGTGAGGAATTGATGTCTGAGGGGGTGATCCAATATGATGACCATTGTCGGGTGTGTCACAAACTTGGGGATTTGCTTTGCTGTGAGACATGTTCGGCAGTATACCATTTGGAATGTGTGAAACCACCTCTTGAGGAGGTCCCGGAGGATGAGTGGCAGTGTGAAGTCTGTGTAGCACATAAGGTGCCTGGTGTGACTGACTGTGTTGCTGAAATCCAAAAAAACAAACCATATATTCGACATGAACCTATTGGATATGACAGGAGTCGGAGGAAATACTGGTTCTTAAACCGAAGACTCATAATGTAAGTAAATCTGGTCTTACTTTCTGTATGTATTTAGAATTAAGCCAGTTTCCTTCATGACTAATAAAACAGAGCTCTGCTGCTGATGTAACATAAACCTTTGTGATTTAATAATGAGTTACCTAGTTAAACAATTTCTAACTTGAAGGAATACGTACATTAAAAGTTTCTTAAATTGGGACACCTGGGTGGCTCAGTTGGTTAAGCTGCTGCCTTCGGCTGGGGTCTGATCCCAGGGTCCTGGGATCGAGTCCCACATCGGGCTCCTCGCTCAGCAGGAAGCCTGCTTCTCTCTCTGCCTCTGCCTGCCACTTTGCCTGCTTGTGCACTCTCTCTGTGTCTTTCTGACAAATAAATAAATAAAATCTTTAAAAAAAAAAAAAAGGTTTCTTAAATTGCAAAGAAAGAAAAATGTATGAAAAAAAGAAAAGTTACACACCAGTTATATTAATTTCCTGGGGTAGGAATTAGAAAATGACAAGGCAGATGCCACTGTAGGCCCTTCCCTGGTTATGTTCCCTACAGCTTACCCTGAAGTAATCTTCACCCTAATTTTGATGTTAGGATTTTTCTGATTCTCTTTAGCTTTGCTATGTCTATAGGTAAAATGGGCTAACAAGAATAAACCAGCTGTCCACAAAAGATCAGTTAGGTCCTTATTGGTTGTAGACTTCCGGTTGTAGGCTTCTGCTTTTCTGACAGTTTCCAAGAGGCTCTTCCAGGCAGGTCAGTGGGAAGGTCAGGAGGCAGTCTGGAAGAGCACAGCCTGTCCCTCAGTCAGATGTTGGGCAGGCTCCTAGTGTGGACTTGGGTTTGACATCTTGTAGAAATATCAGAGTTATTGGACTACTTTGTATTTTCAGCTTCTGAAATCTTCAAAGCCTTCTTTCAGCTCTCAGAATTAGGTCCAGTCAGAAAGTCTGTGGTGGGATGAAATGAAACATTAGAGCAGGGCATGGAGCAGAGAGCGGGAGCTTCATCAATACCTGGGCAGGCCAAGCCAGCTAGAGAGAAGAATCTTAGGTGGCTGAGCCTTTGATTATAAAAGTGGTACAGAGTAAGCAGAGATCCTCTGAGTTTTTCGCAGTTGTCTTCACGCAGTGTTGCTGTTGAGCAGTCTGAATCCGTTCATTGATTGTATGTGACTGGTTTGGGCTTAATCTGGAAGCTTATGGAATCTCCTCTTTGGTTGTAGTGTTTTATAGTTTTAGAGTGATATGGAGTTGTGTGAGTCTTTTCTCATCCACTGGTTGTTTTGTGAGTACTTTCTTTCTTTCTTTTTTTTTTTAAAGACTTACTTGACAGAGAAAGACACAGCTGGAGAGGGAACTCAAGCAGGGGCAGTGGGAGAGGGAGAAGCAGCATTCCTGCTGAACAGGGAGCCCGATGCGGGGCTTGATTCCCTGGCATCATACCTGAGCTGAAGGCAGACACTTAACCACTGAGCCACCCAGGTGCCCCTGGTGGGTACTTTCAATCTGGCAGTGGCAGTTGAGTCCTTCAGTTGAGAACTTCTCTTGAGGACTTCCTCCTCCCCTTCTCCCTGTTGTGTTTAGCTTGTGCCTTTATTTTATTGAACACTGGACTTCCTATTTTGGTATTCTGATTTTCTTATCTTTTTTCTCCAGTTTTCCTCTTCGTCTTTGTTCTTTGGGGTGAGAGAGAGAGAGAGAGAGAGAGTATGTGTGTGTATGTGTGTATGGGGGTGTTGGCTCAGTTTTTCTAGATTTCCTTATCTTAGTCTTCCAGCGCTATTATTTAGGTTGTTTTGTTTTTTTTCTATCATATTTTTATTTTCTAAGAGCTCTTTTGTTCTTAGAATCCTCTTCCTTTAAAAAAGTAATAAAATTCTGTTTTTGTTTCATAGATAGAATAGTTTTTTCTCTTTTCTGAGGATATTAATGATACTTTTGTGTGTATGAGTGTGTGTGTGTTTTTCCCCCCTCTGTGCATAGTCTCTCTTTCTTCTCAGTTGCTTCTTGCAGGGATTTGTTTTGGTCTCTTCCATCCTCAGATTATTAATTCATAATTTTCTAATCCTAATTAACAATGTGGGGTTATACAGCTGATTGGAGGCTCTGAGCAAGAAGGTAGGCCTTACCATTTTTGAGCTTAACCACTGGGTGATTTTATTTTATTGGGCATCACTGATGTCACTCACTGTTTTTAATCCTTCTTGAACTGGACAGATGGCCCAGAGAGGCCTTTCTGGCATCCTACTTGGAGCATGAGGATCTGACTGTCATAGCCCCTCAGTGTTTGATTTTCTCTACAGTTAGTACCTTTGTTCACACCTAAGCAGAGAACTGGTAAGGTCTGGTCCGAAGAAATTCAGTGTTCCCTTCTTTAGAGACTAAGCATGTAGTGGCTGAAGAGGATGGGTATAGAAGGTCTAGGGATCTGCTCATTAAGCAGCTTTCAAGCAGTTCTTTGCTGTAGATGCTCCTTTTTCCATTTTCAGTGTCTTTTGGGGACTGTGATTATTGGTTCTCAGTGTCACCCTTTTGGTTTGGGCTTGGGCTTTCTTGGCTCTGCTAACGGCAGTTATCACTCATTCATTTGCTTTCTCCTGCTTCCAAATTTTGTTTGTTGTCTCTGCTCTTTTCTCTATCCTTGTGCCTTTAATGTTTTAACAAATATTTCTTTAGCAGTTCTAAGAGGGTTTCAAGAGGGAAAAAAATGAGATGTTTGGATTTAGTCTATTACCTTAATTCAGAAACTGGTAAGAGAAAGAGTATATGAAGTTTTAAAACGTATATCTTGCATCTTTTTAAAAAAGATTTTATTATTTATTTATTTAACAGAGAGAGAGAGAGAGAGAAATATACCCATCTCAAGCAGTCAGAAAGGCAGACAGAGAGAGAGGGGGAAGAGGCTCTCTGCTCAGCAGAGAGCCTGATGCGGGGCTGGGTCCCAGGACCTGGGATCATGACCCAAGCAGAAGGCAGAGGCTTTAACCCACTGAGCCACCCAGGCGCCCCTATTTTGCATCTTTTAATTTGGAGTAATGATTTTTTAAAATTTGTATATATTTTTATCTCCCCCCCCCCCCACCTCCCACATACCTGGTCATGGTAGTTACTGTAGTTACTGTACCAGCTTTCTGACCTCTTGCTGTGGAGGTAGTAGCAGGGAAGCTTTTTGTTGACAAGGTCATTACCAGTGGTGAGATCACTGTAACCATGTTTTGGGTTGAAGTTTAATGTATATTTCATTTTAAGTGAAAAGTCAGTGACACTGCCCATTAGGGAGGCTAGTGCATGTCTTTTTCTATAGACATTCAGTAGTTAACTCTATCTCAAATGCCCTCTCAAAAGGCCCAGAGTCCTTGGAATCTCTTTGAACAAATTAGGAAGTAAGTGAAATGTATTCTGTAGTCCTGTTTTCCCTTTTTATACTTCCCTTCCCTATCCTGCCCTCCCTCTTCCTCTTGGATGTTCATTCTCCCTGCTTCTCACTTCCTGCTCTGCCCTGCCCTTTTGGGCCAGAGACATGAGAAAGGTTCTTTGTACCCAAAAAAAAAAAAAAAAAAATTTTTTTTAAGATTTTATTTATTTATTTGACAGAGAGAGAGAGAGAGAGAGCTCAAAAGCAGGAAGGCAAGAGAGAGAGAGGGGGAAGCAGGCTCCCTGCCAAGCAGAGAGCCCAGTGCGGGGCTCGATCCCAGGACCCTGAGATCATGACCTGAGCCGAAGGCAGAGGCTTAACCCACTGAGCCACCCAGATGCCGCAGCTTTGTTCAAATATTGATTGGCCTTGACATTTATAAGATTTATTACAAATAATCATAAGGTCTAGACCCAGGGTTTTAGGGACCCAAAGGTGGAACCAGTAGGTGCTGAACTAGTAGTGAATAGCCAGAAACATTTATTGAGTACTAATATGTGCCTCACAGTGTTCTAAGCATTATATTTATAGTTTTTTTTATTAATAATTGCAACAACCTAGTAATGTAGGTATTATTTTTGTCTGCATTTTATAGATGAAGAGACTAAAGCTTATAGAGGTTAAGTAACTTGCTCTAGGGCTTGCCCAAGACTCTGACTGTTAGTAAGTGGGACCTGGAATTTTTTCTCAGAACCTATTAGAATATTTTCGTTTAACTAATTGTATACTATTGTGTAGTTTTCAAGGCATCCTCTTGAGATGCCTGCAACTTACATTGTTTTAGTTGTTAAAATCAATGCTTACGACTGTGGTTGGGGGTGGGTGGAGATAATACAGTGACTTTTGCTGTACCTGGGCTGGGTATTTCTGAGACCTTTAAAAATTTGAGACAGGCATTTTTTGAAAATATAAGTGGCATTCCAAAGAAGTTCTGTTTCCTGATAAATCAGTATTAGTATTTAAAGCAACACTCAGGGGACGCCTGGGTGGCTCAGTGGGTTAAAGCCTCTGCCTTTGGCTCAGGTCATGATCCCGGGGTCATGGGATTGAGCCCCGAATTGGGCTCTCTGCTCGGCGGGGAGTCTGCTTCCTCTTCTCTCTCTGCCTGCCTCTCTGCCTGCTTGTGATTTCTGTCTGTCAAATAAATAAATAAAATCTAAAATAAATAAATAAATAAAACACTCAGGCAAGTAGGAGAGAAGATTCTTTAAATGTAGTTAAATGTGTGTGAGCCTTTATAATTACATGAGTCAAAGGACTTAGGTTATGTTTTAAGTACTTGTGGATGGATTTTTTTTTTTAAATGATTCTACTCATTTATTTGTCAGAGAGAACAAGAGAGTGAACATAAGCAGGGAAAACAGAAGGCAGAGGCAGAAGCAGGCTCCCTGCTGAGCAAGGAGCTCCTTGTTTGGGATCATGACCCGAGTCAGGCGTCCCGAGTGGATGGATTTTTTGTATATTATTGATGAGATGAAATAATCTGCTTTTCTAAATTGAACAGTAAACGCCTTTAAGTTCTATATTTGGCCGTGAAACTATTCACTTAATTTATTTTCTTTGGAAGCTTTACTCATTCCCTGAAATAGCCTTAAAATATATATATGTATATATATATTATATATATATATATGAAAATATAAAATATATACTATATATATATATATATATATATTTTTTTTTAATTAAACTCTGTGCCTAATATGGGCTTGAACTCATGATCCCAAGATCAAGAGTTAGGTGCTCTACCTACTGAGGCAGCCAGGTGCTCCTGAAATTGTCTTTCTTGATGCATAATAAAGTACACGAAATTTAGTGAAGATTTTAGGGAGATAAGGATTTCTTTTCTTCATGCTGTGATTTTTGACTATTCTTTTTATAAAGTTAAATACAAAACTTGAAATATCATTGTAAGTGGTAATTAATGTCAATAATCTTAGTAAATCAGAAAGATTTTACATCTTTTTTAAAAGTTAGATTAAAACAATTTCAGTTTGATGCCCTCTTGTGGTAGATTATATGTGGACTCCTGGTGAAACTTGAAGTCATGTAAATTTGTTCAGTTGACTGGATGGAGATTTGGTGTATCCTCTCTCTGGAAGCTTAAAATGATGAGTCAACAGACCTATTGCCCAAAGGGGGGCATATCCAAAATAAAGTGTGGAGTGTGAACAATATTTTTATAAGGATTGATTTATTTATTTGAGAGAGTGTAGAGCATGTTGTCCACATGCATGCATCGTGGGAGGGGCAGAGGGAAAGCGAGAGAGAAACTCCTGCAGACTCTGCTGAGCATGGAGCCCAGCTCAGGGCTTGATCTCCCAGCCCTGAGATCACAAGCTGAGCTGAAATCAAGAGTTGGACGCGGAACCAGCCACACTACCCACGTGCCCCAGTAGTGAACAGTTTTCAGTTGCAGTGCTATTAGTTTATACAAACTAAGTTTTTCTGCTACTGCTTTTATTTGTTTAATACTCAGTTAAAAATATGTTGTTTGTATAGGTTAGTGAAACGTATAATAAAAGAAAGGTTCTTACATGAATCTATCTAAGGAACCAAACGCTGAGCAATCAACTTAGAGATCGCTTTTAATCCAATATATATAAAAAGGCCAATCTTTCCTTTTTCTTTTTTTAAAGATTTTATTTATTTATTTATTGGAGAGGGAGAGCACAGAGAGAGAAGCAGATTCCCTGCTGAGCAGAGAGCCCGATGTAGGGCTCCATCCCAGGACTGAGATCATGGCCTGAGTTGAAGGCATGCATCCTATCCTTTGCTCTAAAATTGAGACAATTAGTAAAACAGGAATTGCTAGATTAGCACCTTTTCTTGTCACTCTTCATTCTGGATAACATTACCTTCAACACAACACTTAAAGCTGTTTTGAAGGGGGACACCTGGCTGGCTCAATCAAATCACATGTGACTCTTGATCTCAGGATCGTGGATTTGAGTCCCACATTGGGGGTAGAGATTATTTAAATAAGTAAATAAACTTAAAAACTTCCATTCTTTTTTTCATTTTTCAAATAGACTAAATTATACTCTTAAACTTATGCTGTTTTGCACCTGTACTTCCCCATTTTAGCTGTAAGCCACCTATTTACTTGCCCGCTTAGTTGCCATCAAACCTATATCTGTAAGCCTTCTGCCCATACCCAGTTCTGTATATTCCAAGTCTCCGGACATGTTCACAGAGCAGGCACCTCAAATACAACTTGTCCAAAACTGAACTCATCACTTCCACCCCTTACCTACCTTTCATCCACGGATCCCGTCATGGTAAATGGGAACACCATTGTAGCTGCTGTTCAAGCAAGAAACATGGGGATAGGCTTTTGTCCAGTATTGTTTGTTACACCTTTTCATTACCTCTTTTTTTTTTTTTTTTTTTAATTTTAAAGATTTACTTATTTACTAGAGAGAGTGAGAGAGCCCAAGTAGGGGGAGCTGCAGTGGGAGAGGGAGATGCAGGCCTCCTGCTGAGCAGGGAGCCTGACTAGGAGCTCCATCCCAGGACACCGATATCATGACCTGGGCCGAAGGCCGATGCTTAACCTACTGAGCCACCAGGGCATCCCCTCTTTTCATTGCCTCTTAAGTATTGAATCTGATTTTCTCCATTCTCAACAATCCTTGCTCTAATACAAGCCAGCATGATCTTGGTTAGACTACTTCAGTAGCCTCCAAACTGGTCTATATGTAACTCCCCATTCCCCAGTCTAGTCTCTTTTTCATAGCTGGATGATTTTTTTAAAAAATTGTTTTTATTTTTTTAAGATTTTATTTATCTATGAGAGAGAGAGCGAGAGTGTGCTCAAGCATGAGCAGGGTAGGGGAGTTGAAAAGGAGAAGCAGACGACCCACTGAGAGCAGAGCCCGTTGCGGGCCTTGGTCCCACGACCCTGGGATCCTGACTTGAGCTGAAAGCAGATGCTTAACTGCCTGAGCCACCCAGGAGCCTCTGGGTGATTTTTTAAAGGAGCAATTTTGATCAGTTTTTTTTTTTCCCTAAAGTTGAAAAACCTTTTAGTTACTTCCATTTGCTCTTAACAGGAAGTTCAGGTCCCTGATTCTGTATGTACATTTAATTCGCTTGCTTTCCACCACTCAAAACACAATAAGTAAAAACCAAACTAAAACATTCAAAACCTTTTTTGGCTCACTTATCCTTCACATTCTGGCCTATGTATGCCATTTCTTAGGGCTTTCTCTCTCTGAACCTCTTTCACTCTCGCACCCTAAAAGACTTCTCCTTTTTTGGGGCGCCTGGGTAGCTCAGTGCGTTAAGGCCTCTGCCTTCGGCTCAGGTCATGGTCTCAGGGTCCTGGGATGGAGCCCCACATCTGGCTCTCTGCTCAGCGGGGAGCCTGCTTCCTCCTCTCTCTCTCTCTGCCTGCCTCTCTGACTACTTGTAATCTCTGTCTATCAAATAAATAAAATAAAATCTTAAAAAAGAAAAAAGAAATCTTAAGACTTCTCCTTTTTTAAGAAAACAAAAACACACCCGTCCCACTTGTAATTATTATTATTATTTTTAAGAGTTTATTTTGTGCGAGAGTGAGAGAGAGTGCACGCGGGGAGGGGGGAGAGGGTAGGGAGAGAGACGGGGGAGGGGCAGAGGGAGAAGTAGACTGACTCCCTGCTGAGCAGGGAGCCTGATGTGTGGTCCATCCTGGGACCCTGGCATCAGGACCTGAGGCAAGGCAGACACTTAACCAACTGAGCCACCCAGGTGCCCTGTAATTATTTGTTTTAAGGTAGATTATCACATACTTCATAAGTTGAAAATAATAGCAACTCTGTGTATTGCATCTGTAAGTGTCAGTGCCGCCACGGTTTTAAGTGCTTTAAGTATTCGGATTTACTTAATCCTCACAACAGCATTTTGATATATGTAGTGTAACCCCATTATTCAGATGGAGAAGCTGAGGCATAGAGAGGTTAAGTAATTTATTCAGCACCACACAATTAGCAGTAAGCCCCAGAGTCAGGATTCAGTCCCAGGGATTCTGGCTCCAGAATGTAGTTCTAACCCACTCGGGCTGCCCGACCTGGCTGTTGCTTTCATTGCTAAATCAATACCTGCATTAGTTTCTTGTGGCTGCAGTAACAAAGGACCACGGACAATGTGGTAGAAACTTATTCTCTACAGTTGTGGAGGCTAGAAGTCTAAAATCAAGGCATCAGTGGGGCCATGTTCCTTCTGGAAGTTCTAGGAAAGAATCCACTCTTGTCTTTCCAGCTTCTAGTGGCCCAACTGTTTCTCGGCTTCTTAGCAGCAGAATTCCAGTCTCTGCCTACCTCTGTCTCTTTGAGGCGGTCTGAGCCTTTTCTTTCCGGTACCTCCAGATTCCTCCAGCCTCTTCCCATCACCCGGTTCTACAGCCACTTTCACATTCTTAGGTACTTGTTAGAACAGCACTCCCATTTCCCTGACGCTCAAATCTGAGTTTCCTAGGGCTGCCGTAACAAACTACCATAAATGGAGTCACTTAAAAAACAACAGGAGTTTGTTCACAGTTTTGAAGGCCAGAAGTTTAAAACCTCAGTGTCAGCAGGATTGGTTCTTTCTGGAGACTTTCAGGGAGACTGTTCCAAGCTCTGTGGTTGCTGGCTATCCTTGACATTTCTTGGCTTGTAGACAGATGGGTCACATGACTCTCTGCCTGCATCTTCACGTCACCTTTCCTGTGTGTTTCTCTGTGTCCTTTCTTCCACTTACAAGGATACCTGATTTCTTTTTCTTTTTAAAGGATTTTCTTTTTTAAAAAGATTTAATTTACTTATTTGAGAGAGAGAGCATATGTGCAGACTCACGGAGCAGGAGAAGGAGAAGCAGATTCCCCACCAAGCAGAGAGCCCAACGTGGGGCTTGATCCCAGGACCCTGAGACCATGACTGGAGCTGAAGACAGAGGCTTAACTGACTGAGCCACCCAGGCACTCCAGGATTTATTTATTTTTCTTTTATTTTTTATTTATTTATTTGAGAGAGAGAGGGGGGGGGAGGGGTACCGGGAGAGGGAGAGATAATCCCAAGCAGACTCCTTGTTGAGTACAGAGCCCCACGTGGGCCTCTATCTCATGACCCTGAGATCATGATGTGAGCCAAAATTAAGAGTTGAATGCCTAACTGACTGAGCCACCCAGTTGTTCCCTCTGTTTTTGTTTTTTGTTTTGTTTTGTATTTTTAAGGATTTATTTTAGAGAGAGTGTGTATGCCCAAGAAGGGATAAGGGCAGAGGGAGAGGGAGAGAGAGAATCTCATGCAGACTCAGCGGTGTTTGATCTCATGACCCTGATCATGACCCAAGCCGAAATCAAGTCCAGTGCTTAATTGGCTGAACCACCTAGGCTTCCCAAAGATACCAGATTTCATTTTAAGATCTTTAGCTAGTTACATTTGCAAAGACCCTTTTTCCAAATAAGGTCACATTCTGAGGTTTAGGTGGACATGAATTTTGGATCTATGGTTTGTGGGTTTTTTTTTTTTTTTTTTTAATGAAACTTGAAACTTACTATTAGTCATTAACTTCCTACTTATCTTGCATGAGTAAAAGCCAAACAAACGTTAAAATGGAGACCTTTAATATTTATGTTTGCTGTTAATTATATTTTTGGCAAACGTTTTCATTCCAACCTGTCTTCTTGTGCCATCTGTGAGTTCCTTTGAGCTGGTTAGTGTCTTTCTGAAAGCCAGGCTAGTTTGGGTGTACAGAAGGAACATGGTAGGCACTGTAGGAACAGAGCTTCTGCAGAAACCACATTCTAACCCCAAACCAAATATATATACAAATCAATGTATATTTGTATAAGAAAGCTTTTGTCACTTTTATGATTAGAACAAATAATTTTGATTACATAAGCTATGTTAATGTGCCTAAGTCCATAAAGATTGGGACAGCTTTTCATGGGGTACCTGACTGGCTCAATCATTAGAGCATGAGACTCTTGATCTCACGGTCACGAGTTTGAACCCCATGTTGGGCACAGATGTTACTTTAAAAAAAAGAAAAGAAAAGAAAAACAGCTTTTCTTTGAAAACATTAGCAGTTGTTGGTCACTCTGTTTTGTTACTTTATGCTTTTAACAAATTTATCCTTCTACAGCTTTAAGAAGAAAAAAATTGTCATCCGGCTCTCTGCTCAGCGGGGAGCCTGCTTCCAACTCTCTCTCTGCCTGCCTCTCTGCCTGCTTTTGATCTCTGTCAAATAAATAAATAAATAAAAATCTTAAAAAAAAAAAAAGTCAATGTTGTATATGACCGTCGAACAGAATCAGAAATAGTTTTCAGGTGCCACACTTACAGAGGGACATTGAGGTGAAGAATATCAGATTTGTGAAGACTGGAAAATGTGCTATAAGAAATGATTAAAGTATTTGAGCATGTTTGGCCTGAAAAGAGAGAGTAAAATTGTAGATGTTGTGAACAATTTGAAGGATTGTGTGTGGAGGAGGTGTTAAGTTTATTTCACATAACTCCAGCAGGCAGAATCAGGACTAATTGATAGAAACACTAGGTTTGTGTTATCTCATTAAAAGGAAGAACTTTCCAGGGTGCCTGGGCAGCTCAGTAGGTTAAGGGTCTGACTCTTGATCTCATCTCAGGTCTTGACCTCAGGGTTAGAAGTTCACACCCCATGACCTTAAAAAAAAAAAAAAAAGGGAGGAGCTTTCTGCTATATGAAGTAGTGAGTTCTCTTTTAAGATGAATATTAAGGTTAAAATTGAAATTAAGGGGAGCCTGAGTGGCTCATTTGGTTGGGCATCTGACTTTGGCTTAGGTCATGGTTCCCTGCTGGGCAGGGTATCTGCTTTTCCCTTTGCTTCACCGCCCTGGCTTGTGTTCTCTCACTTGCTCACTCTCTCCTCCTCTCTCAAGTAAATAAACAAAATCTTTAAAAAAAAAAAATTGAAATTAAGTATTCTTTCTTTTTTTTTTTTTAAAGATTTTATTTATTTGACAGAGATCACAAGTAGGCAGAGAGGCAGGCAGAGAGAGGGAGAAGCAGGCTCTCTGCAGAGCAGAGAGCCTGATGCGGGCCTCGATCCCAGGACCCCAAGACCACAACCTGAGCCAAAGGCAGAGGCTTAACCCACTAAGCCACCCAGGCGCCCATGTTCTCTGTTTAGATAGAAATTATGCAAGTGACGGTATGGATTAAGTCAGCTATGTTAGGAACCCTTTCAATAGTAGTGAGTTACTTGAGAAAATAGAATGTCCATTTAATTAAGTTCGTTCCCATACCATCTCATTTTCATGTTGAAATCTTACACTTGTAAGTTATGTTTTCTACCCCAAGAATGTTTTTCTTGTTTCATTGAAATTTGGTAGATTTTCCTGAATAAAAAGGAAAAAGGAATTAGTAAAAGAAAGAATTCAGCATCTTTATAACAAGTGAATCCTTTAAATTAATTTTTTTAGAAAATAACCAGGCTGTCCTGTAACTCTTACACTCAGTCAAAGCTCACTTAAGTACTTTCTGATTTGATATTATCACTTAATTACATTTTTGATACAGTATTGCCTTTTAAAAGTATTTTATTAGTCTTTTGGATTAGAGGACTCTGACATCTTTAACACTGTAAATTGGAATGAGACTGCTGTCATCGCTCAGTCATAAGTCAGAAATACCAATTATAGAGAGAAATTGAAAGCAGATTTTTAAAAAAAATGATTTTCGGCAGTTTTTTTAGAAAGCTTCTAATAGAACAATATGCTAATTTCATATGTCAGCAGATGCTGATTTGAATGCAGAAAATGAGGGGCTAGTTTGGGAGTGCGTGCGACTCTTGATTTTGAGATTGAGTTTGAGCCCCACCTTGGGGGTAGAGATTACTTAAATAAAAAAAAATTTTTTTTTAAAGAGCAAAGTGAGATAACATTCATTAATCCTTTTTTTTTTTTTTCAGTTTTTATAATTTTGATATCCATTTATTTATCCATGACTTAATATGTCCCTCCTTTCTTCAGAATTACTGAGTGACTCATTCCGGGAGTTCTACTCAATTTTTATTTACTTACTACCATAATAGTAACAATATTTTATTTTTATTGATTACTAACAATGTGCCTCGGTGCTACGATCTATACCTTATTTTATTTTAATCTTTTACAATCTGTGCCTTATTATAATACCTTTAATTCTTACAGTGGCCCTGAAAGCGTTACAATTATCCCCATTTTATCAGCAAGGTAAATAAAATGGCTCAGAAACCCAGAGAGTTGTGTCTTGTCCACATTTGCATATCTTATAAATGCTTGAGTATTTTAAAGCCAGGTTTTTCTTTTTTTTTTCTTTTCTTTTCTTTTTTCTTTCCTCTTTCTTTCTTTCTGACTTTATTTATTTTTTAGACAGAGACACTGGAGAAAGGGAACACAAATGGGGAATGGGAGATTGAGATTGAGTTTGAGCCCCACCTTGGGGGTAGGGCTTCCTGCTGAGCGAGCCTGTTGCAGGGCTCCATCCCAGGGTTCTGGGACCTGAGTGGAAGGCAGACGCTTAAGGACTGAGTCGCCAGGTGCCCTGAAACCAGGTCTTTCTTAAAGCCCAGTTCTTTCAGCTCTGTGAGTTTGCTATTGAATAGACAGGAAAGTTAGACTCATCAGGTAACTCACACATGCTCCTGAATTCCTTTTGAATGTGAGAAGAAATATTGTCATACGTATTTCTGAAAGTCCGGTCCTAGCCATGCATTTACCTTGTGTTTTTAGTTGACATCTACAGCTACATTACAAGTGATTGGGACCATTGGAGAGATGCAAGCAGGGCAGGAAGTTGCTCTTCTCTCCAATTTGAACTTTGTCCATAAGAAAGGAAGAGAGTGGAGACATTATTACTCACAGAGTTGACTCCTTCAAGGACCAGAATTTAGCAGAGCATGTATATCATGTTGATGGAAGTGTTCTAAACTGGATTGTAACGTCAGCCTGCTCTGTTCCTGCCATGCACTGACCATAACTTAAGTATTTCTGGTTCAGATTCCATTCATGTGGTTCAGTGATGATCTCAAAGTCAACTGACGTATAAGCAAGACTGTCTTCCAGCAAGTACTTACACACTCTGAAGTGTGAGGTCCTGTTTCTGTATGTTTCTAGATATCTATCTACCTACCTTTCTTTTCTTTTCTTTCTTTCTTTTAAGATTTTATTTATTTGACACACAGAGAGAGAGATTATAAGTAGGCAGAGAGGTAGGCAGAGGGCAGGAGGGGGGGTGGGGGCCGGGAAGCAGGCTCCCTGCTGAGCAGAGAGCCCAATGCAGGGCTCTATCCCAGGACCCTGAGACCATGACCTGAGCCGAAGGCAGAGGCTTAACCCACTGTGCCACCCAGGCACCCCTCTTTCTTTCTTTTTTCAAGATTTATTTATTTATTTTAGAGAAAGAGCGCACGTGAGTGGGGGGAGTAGCAGAGGGAGAGGATAGAGAGAATCTTCGATCAAACTCCCCAGTGGGCAAGGAGCCTGACGCAGGCCTCAGTCCCAGGACCCTGAGATCGTCTCCTGAGCTGAAATCAAGAATTGACTGCCGAATCAACTGAACCACCCAGGCGTCCGTAGATAGTCTTCCTTTGCTGCTATACTAATTCCTCTCTTTCCACTATTTTTGTTTTTTAAAGGTTTTATTTAATTTTTGTTTTTATTTTGCGAGAGTGAGCTGGGAGGGGCAGAGAGAGAGAGGGAAAGAGACCAAATCCCAAGCAGACTCCATACTGAGCACTGAACCCACTGTGGGGCTCCATCTCATGACCCCGAGATCATGACCTGAGATGAAACCAAGAGTTGGACGCTCAACCGCGCGAGCGACCCAGGCTCTCCATCCTCTCTCTCCACTATTTCTCACAGATTGTTTTATCTTAAGCTACTGTGGGCTAGGAAATCAAAATAATTAGAGCTTGCTCAATTAAAGTAAAAGTAATTTGAGTTTGAATGAGACTTGAGGGGATTTCTTGTGAGCAAATATACTGAGCTTTAGTGGGCAGACTTTGTGTTACATTATTTTAACCTTCAGTGCATAGATGGCAGTTGTCAGATCAGTGCCATTATGTCTAACACAGAGAGTGTTTTTGTACTTCTTTTAAACAGAGAAGAAGATACAGAAAATGAGAATGAGAAGAAAATTTGGTACTACAGCACAAAGGTCCAACTTGCAGAATTAATTGACTGTCTAGATAAAGATTACTGGGAAGCAGAACTTTGCAAAATTCTGGAAGAAATGCGGGAAGAAATCCACCGGCACATGGATATAACTGAAGACTTGACCAATAAGGCTCGGGGCAGTAACAAATCCTTTCTGGCGGCAGCTAATGGTGAGAGGGAAATTTTCTCAATTTGCTTGTTACTAAATTTAGGATGAACTCTTGCTATGAAATCCCTGTAAAACTTGAAATCATTAAAATTTCAAGTTATATATATTTTAATTCTCTGTTTTTTCTTTTTAAATATCTTATTTATTTGAGAGAGAGAGCAGGAAAGCACAAGCAGGGGAGCAGCAGAGGGACAGGGAGAAGCAGACCCCCGGCTAAGCAGGGAACCCGACTTGAGGCCCGATCCCAGGACACTGGGATGATGACCTGAGCAAAGGCAGACATTTAACTGACTGAGCCACCCAGGCACCTCAGTTCTCTGTTTTCTTTTTCCTAAGGAATCTTGTTCATCCCAGCATAAATTAGGGATTTTATGCATTTTAGCCTTTAGTATCTTACCATGGTCATTACTAAATTGGTTTTTTTTTTCTTTAATTCGGGTATCTTATTGAGAATCCTACTTCTATTTATTTATTTATTTATTTATTTGAACTATTTATTTATTAGAGAGGCAGAGAGGGAGAGAGCGCGAGTGGGGTGAGGAGCAGAGAGGGAGAAGCAGGCTCCCCACTGAGCAGAGAGCCAGACTCAGGGCTCAGTCTGGGGACTCTGGGATCATGACCAAAGCCAAAGGCAGATGCTCAACCTACCTCAGTAGGTAGTAGACCCAGGCATCCCGCGAATCCTACTTTTAATTATGAGAAAGAGTATTCTTTTAAAAGATACTCTTTGCTTTTTTTTTTTTTTAAATAAAACTTTCGATTTTAGAATAGTTTTATAGTTACAGAAAGGTTCTGAGGTAGTACAGAGGGTTCCAGATTCCCTGCACCAGGTTTCCCCTATTATTAGCATCTTACATTGGTGTGGCACATTTGTCATAAGTAGTGAACCTATATTGATAACATTATGATACCTTAATCGATACTTTATTCTGATTTTCTTATTTTTACTGGTAACCTTTCTCTGTCTCACCATCCCATCCAGGCTCCCACACTGTATTTACTTATGTCTGTTTAGGTACCTCTAGACTGTCACATTTTCTCCAACTTTTTATATTTTTGATGACTTTGACGGTTTTGAGGAGTACTGGCCAGGTATTTAATAGAAGGCCCTCAAATGGATTTGTCTCATGTTCTTCTCAGAACTGAGATACGGATTCTGGAAGGAAGACCACACCACTCTCCTCCTGTCAGTACTACATGCCATCAGGTGACTTGTCACTGATGATGTTCATCTGGTTCAGGTGGCATTTGTTGAGTTTCTGCCCTGTAAGATCACTGCTCCCACCTGTGCTGTGCTTTTCGGAAGAAAGTCACTGTGCACTGCCTGCGCTCAGGTGGGGAGGGTTTGGGCTCCACTCTGGGGTAGCAGCTGTCTACACAAATTATTTGGGACTTTTCTGCAAGGGAGATTGTCTATTCTCCTCGTTTATTTATTTATATCAGTGTGGACTCATGGATATCTATTTTATACTTTGGATTATATTTCAGTAGTACCTGATTTACTTTGTTGCTCAACTTTTTGCTTTATAAAAAAAGATAATAAATATGATTTTTAAAAATTTAATTTCTTTTCAGTGTAACAGAATAAATATGATTTTTTAAAGAAAGCTTAAATAGTACAGAAAGGTATAGAATGAAACGTGAACTTCCTTTGTAATCTCCAGTTTCACTTTTTTTTCCCACTTTTTTATGTTTAATAAGTATCACCTGTGTTTTCTTTAAATCTTAGGTAAAATGATTGGGTAAGACTCTGAAAGTACACTTTAACTGCCTGGTTTTGCTTTTCTATATACATTATCTGCTATACGTAAAATCCTTTTAATGTTCTTGAGTCTCCATTTACTGAAAAAATTTCCCCATTCTCTATTTTGCTTCAAATAGAATGTCTATACTTAATAAATATATTTAGTTAAGCTGTTTCCCAGCTTCTTCTCACATACTCTACATCAGCATTCACTTGAATTCACCCATGTTTTTTTGAGGACGATAGTCATACTGTCCTGTATAACTACCGTTGCATACACATGACTTCATCTTCAGAAACTAGCAGACTAATTACCAAGGATTGTGTTTCTTCATGTCTGGTTGTTGGAAGTATTTTTCTATTAGATCTATTGAGAAAAATAGGTAACATTTTTATCAGATAATTGTAGATGTTAGAATTTTGGGGGGAGTTTGTATCCCCTTCTGATTTCTTTTTCTCCGTGGTATAGATCAGATAATAGGAAGTTTATTAATTTTAGACAGGTTACTTTCCTCTTGGTTTTCTTTCATGAATCCTGGCATTAAAATTGACAAATCCATTTTTACTTTTTTGCATCCTCTGCTTTTAGTACAATAATAAAGAACTATGTCCAGTCCCCTAAAAGGCAGTATTATGTATGTTTTTATCAAGTATGTTGAATTAGAAATATTTTCTAGAGTGAGCTTGCCTATGTACAGAATTGTAGAGGTGGTATCATCTTTTTTTTTTTTTCAAGATTTATTTACTTATGGGAGAGAGACCAGGAGGTACACTTGAGCAGGGGAAAGGGCAGAGGGAGAGGGACAAGTAGACTTCCTGCTGAGCACAGAGCCTGATGGGCTCCATCCCAGGACCCTGAGGTCATGACCTGAGCTGAAGTCAGACGCTCACCAGCTGAGGCACTCATGCACCCCAGTGTCATCTTAAGTAAAGAGCAAAATCAAAATAGGAATTGGTGATCAGAATGTTTAGTGGTCTGATACAGGGGAATGTGAAAAACTAGAAGTGCCCAATATAGAAGAATTGGATTATCATATGATAGAAGATTGGAGATTTGGAGAATTACATAAGGTACCATGCCAGAACAGTAGCTGGGTCTTTGAAGTACTTAAATTCTCTTTCTCTAAATAAACAACGTGGTAAATACACCAGCTTTTATAAAAAAAAAAAAATAATAATAACCAATTAGCATAGTAGGATTATAGTTGGTATCTTATTTGTATTTTTCAAATTTCCTACAATGAGCATTTTTTGGTTTTATTTTTGTTTTTTAAAGATTCGGTTTATTTATTTTTAGTGGATGAGAGAGGCAGACGGAGGAGAAACAGAATCTCAAGCAGACTCCCCACTGAGTGTGGAGCCTGATGGCGGCTTGATCAGTCCCACAACTCTGAGATCATGACCTGAAGCTAAAACCTAGAGTCAGGTGCTCAACCAGCTGAGCCACACAGGTGCCCAGCATATAATGTACTTTTTAAAAAATTAAACTTTTTTATGTAATCAGGAACAGCAGAGAAAGCTTTGAGCATTAGGCCAGAATATATTCTAAGACAGTTAGGTGACTAGTGCTTATGTGCTGTGGGACTGTCTTGATCCTGTAGTTACCCTCTTAATACAGTGTGGAGCTCATTTAAGTAAGAGTGACTGTGGCTTGGATATATTTCATTGGAGATCTAGGCAGAAAGTGACACTTTTTTTTCTTTTCTTTTCTCTTCTCCTCCTCCTTTGCTAAGGTTCATTCAACATGGTTCTCTTACTCAAAAGAATTGAAAATTGATGAGGAAGAGGAGAGAAAACTATCTTTTTTCTTTTTTTTTTTTTTAAAGATTTTATCAGAGAGAAAGAGAGCACAAGCATGGGGAGTGGCAGGCAGAAGGAGAATCAGTGCTCCCCACTGAGCAAGAGCCTGGTGTGGGACTTGATCCCAGGACCTTGGGGTCATGACCTGAGCTGAAGGTAGCTGTTTAACCAGCTGAGCCACCCAGGCATCCTGAAAACTGGCATTTTTGAGTACCTGCTTTGGTGTTCATCTAGATGTTTTACAAGCCTTTAATCCTCTCAACAGCTTTGTAAGGGGTGTGGGTACTGGCAATAAATTAAACATTCAGACGGAAGAATTCACCATTAAAACGCTGGTCTGCCACTGTTAAGTCTATTTGCTCTCACTGGGAACCATAATCTGAGCTATGGTAGTCCCTTTAGGAGCATCTGGGCCAGGTAAAAACCTAGAATAATTTCTTGTGGTGTTCTTCAATTTGGGATTTTATGAGAGGAAAACAGCAGAAACTGCTAGATTCTGAAATAGCCAGGAGTAATTTGCATTATCGTGACATCAGTTTCAGCATCACAGTGTAGTCTAATGACTTGACATTCTTAACCTTGAAAATAGCATAAATCCTTTCAAGTTTAGCCCTTTGGTTTTTATTTTTTTTTATTATTGTTTATTTTTTTTAAAGATTTTATTTATTTGACAGACAGAGATCACAAGTAGGCAGAGAGGTAGGCAGAGAGAGAGAGAGGAGGAAGCAGGCTCCCTACTGAGCAGAGAGCCCGATGTGGGGTTCGATCCCAGCACCCTGGGATCATGACCTGAGCCAAAGGCAGAGGCTTTAACCTACTGAGCCACCCAGGCGCACCAAGCCCTTTGGTTTTTATATACTTATATGTATACTTTAGGAGAGTTTAATTCTACTTTGGTAGTTCAGTTTTCCTTTTCTGTTTTTGTCTAATAGTTTATGAAAATTTTCAAATATATGGAAAGATCAAAAGAATGGTACAGTAAGCACCTGTATGTCCATCATGATTATACAATTTACTGTATAATTTTAGTTGTAAGTAGTTTGCTATATTTGCTTTATCATATACCTTTATGGTAATTGTATTTTATAATTCTTTATTTTGGTGTTTTTGAAGGAAGTTTATTTTTGGAATACATTTTTCTAAGTAGAGATGGTTTTTATTTTATTTTAGAGAGAGAGAGAAAGAGCGGGTGGGAGGGGCAAAGAAAGAGGGAGAGAGAGAATCTTAAGCAGATTCCATGTCCAGCACAGAACCCCACATATGGCTTAATCTCACGACCCTGAGATCATGACCTGAGCTGAAATCAAGAGTCAGATGTTTAACTGGCTGACTGCGCCACCCACTCACCTTGGTAGTAGTAGTTTTGTTTGGTCTTGTTTTTAATGTTGTTTTATTCTCATTAAATGGCACTAGGAAAGTTGGGAGGAACTTGAACTAGTTAGGTGAAAAAGCCAGCAGCTGGGGACGCCTGGCTGGCTCAGTCGGTAGAGCTGGTGACTCTTGATCTCAGGGTTGTGAGTTCAAGCCCCACATTGGGCATAGAGATTCCTTGAAAAAAGGAAAAAGAAGAGTTGGAAGTTGAAAATCTGGGTGGAGCTGTGTTTGAAAGAGAAATAATATGGCTCTAAGAAGAGCAAGTGATTAGGGACGCCTGGGTGGCTCAGTTGGTTGAGCAGCTGCCTTCGGCTCAGGTCATGATCCCAGCGTCCTGGGATCGAGTCCCACATCGGGCTCCTTGCTCGGCAGGGAGCCTGCTTCTCCCTCTGCCTCTGCCTGCCATTCTGTCTGCCTGTGCTCGCTCTCCCCCCCGACACCGATAAATAAATAAAATCTTTAAAAAAAAAAAAAAAAAGAAGAGCAAGTGATTAGAAACTAGACTTCTAAATAAAAAGTTCTTTAAAAAAAACGAGATACTTCCATTGATAAGTTTAGTGTACTTATTAGCAAGTGTAACCACGGCTGTGGTGAATTGAACTGAAAGTGGTGGGTAAAGGGATATGAAGAGATAGGTCAAAAGGATCCTGGGAAGAAGACTTGGATGATGAGGAGGACAGAAAACATGCCAGTTGGAATTTCTTCCATATGAACTTGTCCTGTACCTATCTTAGATGGTCATATATTGATTGGCTCTGAATTCTTATAGAAATTCGGAATAGAGAAGGTGATAGAGAGTGTGAGGAGTTAACTCCAGCCAGCTCAGCTGTCATCACTTTATCAGAAAGATCAGTGTTTTCCAGTGATGACTTTTTAGGTTTTTTTTTAATCCTAGGAAGCATTCTAGATACCTACAATTTTTTTTTAAAGATTTTATTTATTTATTTGACAGAGAGAGATCACAAGTAGGCAGAGAGGCAGGCAGAGAGAGAGAGAGGAGGAAGCAGACTCCCTGCTGAGCAGAGAGCCTGATGCGGGACTCGATCCCAGGACCCTGAGATCATGACCTGAGCCGAAGGCAGTGGCTTAACCCACTGGGCCACCCAGGCACCCTAGATACCTACAATTTAAGAAGCCTGGATAAAAATGCAGGTACAGAAGATTTAAACAAAGGAAATGTAAACAAGGAAATTCAAAAATTAAAAAAAAAAAAACACCATGTTACATGGCATTAAAAATGTTTCTTGTTCACAAACACTGTACTCTAGTTGGTAATTTTATTTCTCATGGGGGTACATTTAGCAGTTCTAAAATTACTGTGTATACTAGAGTTGACCAAATAAATAGATATAGATAATGAGAACAAGGTTTCTCTTGTTAGAAGTTACAGAGAAGCAACAGGGCAGTGCTTGAATGGACCACACAAACCACCGCACAAAGATAGAGAAAAAATATAGATGTATGACATACATTGTTTAGTATGCATATACATAACATTTCCTAGCTGTTGGCTGAGTATCGAAATAGTGACACTGTAATAGTAACAATTACACCTGAGCCCAGATCATATATTCAGAATATCATTCTCCAATAAAAAAAGAACCAAGAGTCCTTACAGAGATCATGGATTCTAGGGTTGGGGCAGGGAAAATACAAGGTGAGCTTGGAACGTCTTGTCATACTAGAAAGTAAGGGAGCGCTTCATGAATGAACGAATGAACACCGGAACGACTGAAGTGTGTTCAGAGAACACAAGCCTCACTTTCAGCTCCCAGGGGCCAAAGCTGGAATAAACTTGAGGACCAAAATAGAAAATGATAGTGTTGGATCATAATCCAAAGAGAGTCTTTGCCAATATACTTGTGGTCTACATCATGCTATAATATCATTCTACCCAAATTAAAAGAGGATTAGAGCCCTTAGGGATTTATTGACTTTCAGAACAGTTACGGGGCTTCAGAGAGAAATGTATTTTCCAAATGGGACTTTGTTTTTTCATTTTGCAGTAGCGCCTGAAGGTTAGATAGCTTGGCGACTGTAAGTCTAAACAGCTAGTTCAAGTCAGATGTGCACTGGGTCATGGGTACCTTGGTTTTGACCACTGTACCACACTGCCTAGACTGTGGGTCTGTGCAGCTTACAGTTTCCCTCATACGGTAGAAGAAATGACAGTAATCTCTATCGTGTCAACTTCAAAGGTTAGACTGATTTTCTTTTTTGAAAAAAGAAAGTAGTTGTAATTACCATGTATTTTGTAGAAATGAAGATAACCAAATTGGTTGGGTTCTATAAGCATTGAAATCGTATTGGTAATCTTTATCCTTATTTCATAGTTCTAATGTCTTAACATGTTTAATTTTAATGACTTATATTCAAACTCTTAAGTGGCATCTGTAGTACTTTTATATTTGGTATATATGGAAGCAAAACTTTTTGTTTTTTATTACAGAAGAAATTTTGGAATCCATAAGAGCCAAAAAAGGAGATACTGATATTGTTAAAAGCCCAGAAGAAGTAGAAAAGGACAAGAACGAGACTGAGAATAATAGCTCCAAAGATGTTGAGAAAAGTAGAGAGGAGTTTGAAGACCAGTCCCTTGAAAAAGACAGTGACGACAAAACAGCGGATGATGATCCTGAGCAAGGAAAATCTGAGGGTAAAAAAATTACTTGGCTAGAAAGTGATATTTAATCAGTGTTATATATGAAACCTTCAGTTTTACTTTCAAAATGAAAATGAATCTCTTTTTATTACGAATAGTTATTTAAATTTCTATTTCTAAAGAAAGTAGGATATCATTTCCCCTGTAACATGTATAATCATTGTAATGAGTTTTACATATTGGTGGATTGGTTATAATATATATCTCTGTTTATACTTCCTAATAAGGTGCCATTTTCTTATGAGATTTGTTGGTGAATAATCCCTATTTTTATAGCAGAATATGCACTTTTGTATGTGATATGTTCATTTTTATATTAATTAAACATTCTTAATATTTTAAATATTCGTAAATACTCTTTGGATTACTTACTGCAGAAGTATCCCAGAATCTAATTGCTTCAAAATGGCCATCAAATAAAAGGACGTTTTCTTGGTGATCATTCATTTTTAGTAGTTGATTGAATGTGGCCATTTGTCCTAAAGCAATTTTAAAGGATATCTTTAAAGTTTTGTTGTGCATTTTACTGTAGAGCCAACAGAAGTTGGGGATAAAGGTAACTCTGTGTCAGCAAATCTTGGCGACAACACAACAAATGCTTCTTCAGAAGAGACTAGTCCCTCTGAAGGGAGGAGTCCCGTGGGGTGTCTCTCAGAAACCCATGATAGCAGCAACATGGCAGAGAAGAAGGTGGCATCTGAGCTCCCCCAGGATGTGCCAGGTACAGAGGGCAGTGTATCAATGCCTCTGTAATGGGGGGAATCGTTCCCTTTTGTAGTAAAAGCTGAATGTCACCTGAAATTTTAAAGTATGTGTTCATTCATGCTGCTTGCTTACATTAAGTGCCATCCCTGATTGCTAAATTGTCACCTAACATTTGGAGTTTGACACGTGTTCTTGCAGTTAGTGCTTGAAACTCATCATAATCTTCATGCTTTTTTAAGTTCATTTAGCTGGTTTTGACTAATAGACTTATTTGTATATTTTATCATCAGATCATAGTGGCAGATATTTTGGTTTTAAGTACTTACATACTAATGGCTCCGTGTTGAATGATTTGACCATTCCAATTCTGTATGTACTAACAAATTAATTTATGTTTGCATGTGCTTGTGTAGTTTTTTAAACATTTCAACCATAATGTTATAATAGAAAACCATTGTCACAAAACATTTTTTGCAAGATAAATTTTGACATTGAAAATGTTAAGTTAATCAATAGTCCATATTTTAAGCTTTTTAAAATTAAAATTATACTTGAAGTAAGTTATATCACACGCAAAGAATGTCATTATGCCTTTCCTTGGACCTTTTTTTAATGAAAAATAATTTTTATTATAAGAGCTATATGTATTTTTTAAAAAGCAAACTAGGAAATTTAGGTGAGCAAAACAAAATAAACACTGGTAATCCCACCACAAATTAAGAATCATAGCTAATACCTTGCTGGAAGTCCTTAATGATTTTTTCTATATATTAGAAGAATATCATGTATTTTCCAACTTGTGGTACTGTCATTGCTCTTGGGGGTAGGATTCTGATGTGTTGGGAAGAATGACAGCATTAGTTAACAGTTGGAAGGCTTGATTCTAGATCCACTTCTGCCATTAAGTTAATGTCATATTTAATCTCGCAAGGCCTCAATGTCCCTGTTTTGTAATTTGAAGGATTTTGATGATTAACAGTTCTTGTGTGACTGCTTTCAACTGAGTACTTATAAACAGTGAACTGTTGCTGAAAACACCAGTAACATTAAATTAGTAACAAATGTAACATTAGATTATATGCAGAGATGTATGTGTAGGGTCCAAAAGAATCAGAATAATAAGGTCACCATATTTTATCCTAATGAGAGATTGTTGATTAAGATGAAGAAAAGTCTGAAAACTGTGCTAACTGGTGAAATAAAACAAAATTTTGAGCCTAGAAAAGAATAGACTTGGTATCAAGAGCAAGCTAGATTGAAAATAATGTAATTGTCCACTGAGAAGTTGTCTGGGGGATTAGACTTCTCTTTGAGATGTAGGCTATTAAGTCAAATAAGAAGAAATAATAGGAATATTATGAGTAAATATTAACCACTTTAAATTAGAGCTGTTTAGAAAATAGAAGTAATAAATTCCCTTTTACGAGATTCATTTAGTAAATACCTATCAGAGATCATTTCATTTCATGAAGGAATAAGTGATGTTAATACCTACCTGACCTGTCAGAGATGATTTCAGCACAAGTCCTTTATTGAATGGACTGGAGAATCAGAGATCTATAATTCTGTGGTTAGACTCTAAGTCCTGTCCAATTAAAATATTACAGTATTACGACTTAATATCTTTATGAGACAGAATTTGGAAGCAGAGTACTAGGTCCCCAAAATTGTGAAGAGAATTTCATTTTTATTGGAATTATGATTACATCCTTAGTAAATACTTACTAAGATATTCTTTATGCCTTTAGATTTATAGTTATTGTGAACCTTATTCTTACTAGTAGGTTTATATACTGGTTAGTTGTTTGATTCTTAAACCAAACACAGTAGAATAACAGCTGAGCACAGATTTTAGCAGACATTTACTTTTACATTATTTATTACCAGTTTATTAATATCTCTCAGACATTTGTTCTTTTGCTGCCAGAATGGTTTAAGGGAGAAACTCTTATCTTGGTATACTTTAAGGGATGCCAGATGAAATACTGTATCTGCAAGAGTTAGGGTAGTACCTGACGTGTTGAATGCTCAGTGAATGCTGGATATGTTGTTATTGCTGTATACAGTCAAAGCTTTGAAAGAGGGAGAAGGCCTAGTGAGTAAAAAATAACAAAGTGGGTGAGTTGAATTACACATTTAAGGTTCAGTAATAGTATTTAAGTTTCGTATTTAAACTTAAAAAATTCAGTTGGTTTTTCACGTATAGGTCACAAAAAATCGATTTAGATGAGATCCTGAACAAGAAGTGGGAGCAAATAGCAATTGTCAGTTGCTGTAATTGGAGTTGATTGGGTTCATTAGCAGGATCAGAGTGCCAGAGAGCTGAAGAGGCTATAAATTGAAAACCTGACCATTGGGTAAATCACAGCTCTCTCCTTGACTAGAGTAGAAAATTAAACTAAACCTAAAAACCTGGTAGTCTCATACTTGTTTCCAAAACAATGTGAAAAGCATTTTTAAAGACATACATTAAACACACCACACCAGTTTTTAAAGAGGAGTTTGGTACATTTAAAGTAGACATACATTTTAGTAAATCCCTCACTTTAAAATTTACAACACTAGTGGGAATGTATCAGTGACCAAAACAAAGTCAAGGCCCTTGAGGATTCTCCTTTCTAGTGGGCAGTAGATGGGCCTAATGGTAGAGTCCTGATCCTCATGGAAGACCGTAACGTAGTTACATAGAAGACTCTCTGCTTCCTTCTGTTTCTGTCTCTTTCTCCATGCACTCATTTATTCAACAAGTATTTATTGAGTGCCAGGTGCCTGGCAGTGTGCTGGGTGCTTTGTGGTATCCCTGGACCACTCTCTGTGGGCAGTAGATGAGATGTGGTATTACAAGAACTGGAGAGGGGGGTTATTCTGGGTAGATGAGAAACAATAACTGTGATAGAAAGCATCTCATTGGCTTTCTTTCCCCAACCTCCAGAATGTATTCAGACGCCTGATTTAATGACTCAGGCTTACCAATAGAAGACTGTCAGATTGGAAGGTTGTTTTTTATGGAAAAATGTGTTTTGGTAAACTTTTTCATTAAAATATAACATGGTAAAGTACGTAGGAGTTAAGTAAACAGTTTCCTAAAGCATACCTCTATAACCACATCATGTCCCCCCTAGTCACCACTATGCCCATCCCCACAAAAGCATTTACTGTCTTGACTTCTACAAGTCAGTTAGGATTGCCTTTAAAAAAGATCATAAATGGTATCAAACAGTATGTACTTTTTGATGTCCAGTTTTTTTTTTACCTCAACAATATATGAGAGCCATCCAGATATTACTTGTAATAGTAGGACATTCTGTTTTATTGCAGTATGATATTCTATTACAGACATATATAGTGACCAATTACTAATTAATTATAATTACTCATTTTCTGTGTTGATAGGCATTTGAATGGTTTCCCATTTGGGGACCATTGTGAATAATGCTACAGTGAATATTCTTTTACATGTTTTTTATGCTCCTATATGTGCCTTTCTGGAGGTATAAGTCTTAGCTGTGAATTTCCCGGGTCATTCAGGTTGTACATGCTCATCTTAATAGAAATGGGTAGCTTTCTAGAGTGGTTATAGGTTCACACTTCATCAGTGGTCTGTGAGAGTGCTCGCTCCTCTGCATCCTTTCTAACACTTGGTATCATTAGTGTCATTCGGTTTTTTCTCCTTTATTTTAGTCATTCTGATGGCATTTTAGGAATATCTGGTTTGAACTTGTGACTGAGAATGTTGAGCGTGTGTGTGTGTGTGTGTGTATTTTGTGTATATATGCACATATTTGTTAAATATATGTATACCCAGGCCATTCGGCTACCTTTTTTTGTAAACTACCTGTCAGTTCTTTTGTTTTCTCTTTTGTGGTGTCTTTTTCATTTGTGATTGTTTTCATGACAGAGGGTTAATTCCAGTCCCTCTGCTCCTTCTGGAAGCAGAAGTACTTACATTGATTTTTTATTTTAAGATTTTATTTATTTCTTTTACAGAGAGAGATCACAATTAGGCAGAGAGAGAGGAGGAAGCAGGCTCCCCACTGAGCGAGAGCCCGACGTGGGGCTCGATCCCAGAACTCTGGGATCAGAGGCCTTAACCCACTGAGCCACCCAGGAATCCCCTTACATTGATTTTTTAATTAATTTATTTATTTGTCAGAGAGAGAGAGAGGGAACAAGAGAATGAGCACAAGCAGGGAGAACAGCAGGCAGAGGAAAAAGCAGGCTCCCCTCTGAGCAAGGAGCCTGATGTGGAACTTGATCCCAGCACCCTGGGCTCATGACCTGAGCCAAAGGCAGATGTTTAACGACTGAGCCACCAAGTCATCCCTATTTTTTTTTTTTTTTTAAGATTTTACTTATTTACTTGACAGACAGAGATCACAAGTAGGCAGAGAGAGCGGGGGAAGCAGGCTTCTTGCTGAGTAGAGAGCCCGATGTGGGGCTCAATCCCAGGACCCTGAGATCATGACTTGAGCCAGTGGTAGACACTTAATGACTGAGCCACCCAGGTACCCCTAAAATTTTTAATTTTTATCATTGTTTTGGTTGTATTAAAAAAAAATAGAGCTCCTCCAAAAGAGTATCCTAGTTGATACTTACATTTAGATGCAATATTATTTCTCCTCTGCCTCCTTAAGATGGATGCTTTGATAATTTTTAGTTTTTATTTATTTTTTTCTAGTCTGTCAAGGTTGTGATTTTCCCTTTATGTACTGCCATAGCTGCATCCTGCAAACTGATATATTGTCTTTGTCATTCAGTTTAAAATGTTTTCTGATTATGAGATCGTTTTCTTTTTAACCCATTCTGGTTATCTTTTTTTTTTTTTTTGCTATTGATTTTTAGCTTAACCTACTGCAGTCAGAGTAATTGTTGAGGTTTTATGGTTCAGTATGTGGTTAATATTGATAAATGTCTTAATTATCAATATGTATTTTTAGTTGTTGGGTACAATATTGGGCAGTCAGATCAAGGTTTTGAATTCTGTTGTTCAAATCTCTATCCTTGCTATTTTTTTTCTCTTTCTTCTTTTTCTGTAAGATACTTTAAAATTACTTCAGTTTACTGTGGAGTTGCCTTTTTCTCTTAATTTTTTTTTTCAGTTTTTGCATTATATACTTTGAGACTAATTAGGTGCACATAGTCTTTATATTTCTTGTTGAATTAACTTTATTATTGCAAAATATCATTTATCTTTATTTTTTTGTAAGATTTATTTATTGATTTTAGAGAGAGAACACACGTGCAAGTGAGGGGAGGGGCAAAGGAAGAGGAATAGAATCTCAAGCAGTCTCCCTGCTGAGTGTGGAGTCTGACGTAGGGTTCCATCTCACAACCCTAAGATTGTGAACTGAGGGGAAATCAGGAGTTGGACACTCAACTGACTGAACCACCTAGGTGTGGTTCAGAGATTCAAAGATAAAATGTCCTTTATCTTTAGTAAAATTTCTAAGCTACAACAGCTTGCTTTTAATTCCATCCCAGGACCCTGGGATCATAACCTGAGCTGAAAGTAGATGCTTTACTGACTGAGCCACCCAGGCACCCCTAGAATTTCCTTAGAAATATATCCAGAATCTTTTTAGAAATACATCTACTTTCAGGGCACCTGGGTGGCTCGTTGGTTTAGTGTCTATCTTCAGCTCGGGTTGTGATTTTGGAGTCCTGGGATCGAGCCCCTGGTTCGGCTCCCTCCTCAGTGGGGAATCAACTTTACCTTCTCTTTCTACCCCTCCCCCCACCCATGCACTCGTCAAATAATTAAATCTTAAAAAAAAGTACATCTACTTTCAGATTTTTTCAGAAGTAAATATATATTGGGGAGCCTGGCTGGCCTAGTGAAAAGTGTTTCTCTTGATCTTGGGGTTGTGGGTTCAAGCCCTGTGTTGGGTGTAGAGATTGTTTAAAAATTTAAAGAAATCTTCAGAAGAAAAGAAGTAAATGTATATTATTTCAAGCTATATTTTGTCATAAAGTCTTATTAGAGAGCACTGTCATTTTGTGATACAATAAATGATATTATGTAAGGGAAGAATTATAAATTCATGGTCAAAAAATCTGTGGGAGTGAGAACATGAGAAAAAACATGCAGATGTGATTTCATTTTGGGTATGATCAGTGATCAGAAAGATTTTTATGTGGCAAAGATTGATTAAACTGAAAAGTTGGGCCGTATTTTGGGGAAGGTTAGTAGCCATCACTTAAAAATACTAATCTTTTAACATACCTATTAGATTTTTTTTCCTTGCATCTGTGTTCCAGACATTTCACTTCAGTTCATGAAAATGGTTATGTTGCCAAAAACATCCCCATGTAGCAAGTATGCTCTTTAGTATTACTTCTTTGTAATTAACAAGAGGCTTAGTTTCAGAATTATACTTTTGTCCTGGATTTTAGATTGGAACCTTTTTGTACCAGAATGTCAAGTTTCAAATTTAAAAGTGGAGAAAAGGATACATGACTTGCTAGCATCTTAAAGTCAAATCCACTCTTGAGAGTTTGTATTCAGACAATGCAGACAGCATTTGTTTTAAGTTGATGCCTGCAGATTTAATGCCTGGGATTAAAGAACATATCAGCAGTAGATGAAACTAGCTTCATTTCCATATAATGGTTTTGAAAATGTTTCCATGGACATTCTGAAACTCTAACTGCTATAAAGTTAAACTAAAGGAACATACTGATTTAAACTATTAACTTTTGGGGATAATGACATCTTGAAAGATAGGCACTTTGCTTTAGTTTTGAATTTTACTACAAGGGAAGTTCGGTGGGCGTGCCTGGGTGGCTCAGTCAGTTAAGCATCTGCCTTCAGCCCAGATCGTGATCCCGGGGTGCTGGGATCAAGGCCTGCATTGGGCGCTCTGCTCTGTGGGGAGCCTGCTCCTCTTTCTCCCTCTGCCCCTCCAGCTTGTGCTCACTCACTCTTTCAAATGAATGAATAAAATCCTTTTTTTTTTTAAAAGGGAAATTCATTTGATAGGAGACTGTTGGTAATAGATGCTAAACCAGTGTATTAGCCTCACTGAGTTGATCCGTAAGCTTTTGAGCTTTTGCAGTTAAATAATCTTTTCTTTCTTATCCTTTTTAGTAGGTTTGGTTTTAGTTTCTAGATTACCTATTTTACCTCAATTTTTTCCTTTAAAAAAATTCCCCTTTTAACCAGATAGAAAAATTACTTTTTTCTTTGTAGTTTTTTTGCTTAGAATTTTGTTTTTTAGGTTTTGGTGTTACTGTTTAGAAGTTGAAGATCAAGATCTACATGTAATTCTGGTTTGAGGGATAACCATAAAACTTACCCTATAATTGATTCATTGACAGTGTTTGTCATGTCTAATGAAAATAGTATTGTAAATGCCAAAACCCATAATATTTGCCATATGGCTAGAAATTCGGACTTTAAAATGTACCTCTTGGTAGGTGATACCTTCTTGGTGGTATTTTGAAGCAACTGCTTCAGATTTCCTTAATCTATAGCCAAATGAAGTAAAGAAGTGAAGAGTTGTAGAACAGTTATTTAAAGGTAGCTTTTTTGTTTGTTTGTTTGTTTTGTTTATTTATTTATAGTAATTTCTATACCCAATGTGGGGCTCAATCCCATGGCCACAAGAACAGGAGTCACATGGTCTTCTGACTGAGCCAGCCAGGCTCCCCTAGAACAATTATTTAAAACAACAACAACAGCTGGGGTGTCTGGGTGGTTCTGTAGGTTAAGCATTTGACTTTGGATCTCAGCTCAGGTTTTTATCTCAAGTTCATGAGTTCGAGCTGTGCCTTGTGCTCCACACTGGGCGTGGAGCCTACTTTAGGAAAAAAGCAAAAACCAACAGCCAAAATCAGTATTCTAAACTGAAGTGGAGGAAACGCTGTTTTCCACTTAAGACAGATTAACTTTGGTTGAAGTAACAAAAAAAGCTATGTTTTATGAATTTCTGGTAGTCTTTAGTTTATTATTGCCTTTAGAGTTTAAATGGATACAATCTGAATTCGATTTGCTTTCAGTGGGTTATTGGCTTTTTTAGATGAGAATACCTGGTAAGGGATTGAATGAAGTACCATTATCTCCCCAATAGCAGAAAACACTTTCTCTAAAGTATTTTAAGATGTGTATAGTCATAATCTCTTTAAGTTCCTATCCCAGAATTTTCTTAGTTTACCATACTTGGAGTATATTATATGCTAAAAAAGTTTTGGTGGGCCGGTCTAGAATTTTTCTTATTCTGTGGGACAGTACACTCTGAGGTCATGAGGGGATATCTTCATATATTATTTTGTATATATTATCTTTATATATATATTTATGTATATTATATATATGGAGAAGATGATATTTAGACTGACCATTATACATTAGGACTACTACACTTCACAAATACAGATCTTACATCTGTGAAAAGAATGGTTAGAGAAGAATTTGATATTATTTGTGAGAGACTTCTTTTGTTCAGATTTTTCTGAGTTGATTTTATTACTGGTTTATAGCTGTCAGATGTTAAATTTGGCATTTTGAAATCCTTCATAAAAAATTTTTATACTAGAGACATTTTCAAACATACATAAAAGTTAAGAGAATAGTATAGTGACCACACCCACATTACTGTATATCTAATACGTAAAAAAGAATTATCAAGATTTGTCTTGTTTGCTTCACCCATTTTTTTTTAACTCGTTTTTCTTTTTTTGGCTCAAAAAATATTTTCTTCTTTGATTCTAGGTGTACATTGTCAGGTAAATCACAGTCCTTAGTTAATAGTACTCATCATTGGTCATTGCATAGTATCCCTTAATTTATTCATTCAGGTCTTAAATTACTTAATAATGAAACTAAACACCTAGGAACTTGTCACCCAGACAAAAAGCTAAGTAAGTCCTGCTTTGATACTAACCTGCATCTTTAATCACCTCCCCAAGTTCATCCCCTGCCTCCTTCTCCCCTACCTGAAGTAGTTGTCACTCTGAATCCTGTGTTCACTAACATCTTCTTTTGTTTTTATAAGGGAAACACAGTAGAATCAAGACTGTTGATATTGGAGGTCAAAGTGATATAAAATTCACTTGCTTTTGCTTCATTGAGTTGATTTACATAATTTTCTAAAAACTACATATTTCTCTTTTTAGTTTTAAACTTTATTACGCGTGTATAGTGTTAAATATTTATTTTTCAGTGTATTGTGTTACATGTGACTTTTTGAAACTTCAGTTTCTCACTTTATATTATAGTAATAATATAATATTGTATGTTGCTAATTGCATTGTAATATTCCTCTATGCAACTATACCACGGGTTTTTGTTTTTTTTTTCCCTTTCTCGTTAATATGATTTTGGATTCTTTTCCTACTGCAGTATTTTAAAGCAAATCCCAGACATCAGGTTATATCAATCTTACATACATCTCTAAACAATATGAAAAATATGAACATTTTCTTACATAATTACATTGTCATTTTAATAAAATTAATAGCAATTCCTTAATATCATCTACTGTTCTGTTATTTAAAATTTGCTCTCTTTAAAAAAATTTTTTTTTTTTACATTTGTTGTATTTGTAGTAACTCCAGATAAGATTCCCATATGACATGACAGTTGATTTTATATCTCTTGAGTCTCTTTGTCTAGGGTATTCTCACCTTCTCCGATATTTTCCCTCTGTACACTGTTGACTTGTTGAGAATCATAGTGTATCTTGCTATGGGATATCCTACATTTGGGATTTGTCTTTTCCCTTCCTCTTAGTGTTCTTCAGTTTATTCTGAAATCTTGATTAAAATCATTTTTAACTATTTTTGGCAAGAATATTCCATAACTTTGTGCTGGGTACTTCATATTATAAAGCATCAATAGGCTCGTGATGTCTTTTTATGGTCTGCCTTTATAAATGCTGAAGTTGATCAGTGAGGTCAGGTAGTGACATTGTAAAGTTTTCTGTTAACCTCTCATTCATTGATGATCATTTCAGGATCAGTTACTTATTTGGAGAGTATAATGTGGTGGTTTTTAATTCTGTCTTTTTTCTGAATTTGTTTAACTGGAATTCTGTGAAGAATTTTCCCTTGTTAGCTGAGACTGTTTGAATACTTGAAATCTAGTTAGAGCAGGAATAAATGCTGAATTATTTTTCAGAATCAGTAGTTGGTGTCCAGTTACTTTCAGTGTTGATTCATGAGTTAGGGACTTCTGTACAGGAGCGTGGCTTTCTCATTTTAAATATCCGTTTGAACTCATGGGTCTTTATGTATTCAATTTGTTTTAGTCTGTGGTAGTTATTCATTTTGCTTATATTGACCAGCACAAGCCCCTTCATGTTGGCTTTTGAGTCCTATTTCCTTGACCCTGTTAGATAGCTTCCCTGCTTTTTGACAAAGTAAGATGTATGAGGCATATCTTACATATTTCCTACCCCAGACGGAGAATCAGTCATTCCTCCAAGAAGTCCTGGTTCTTTTTTAGTAGGGAACGATATTTAGAGACCACAATCTGGGCTGAGGTATTTACTGCCCTCAGGCTGTCTTTGCCTTTAGGCTTTTTTGATAGGTGGTATTAGGAAATACATATTTTTGAAAAGAAAAAGATCATCTGTTCATATTGGCATTTCAGATTCAGATTGAGGATTGTATATTTGGGTGTTCTGTTTTTTCTTGTTCTCTTTTTTCCCCCCTTGGTTTTAAACTTGTATCTCTTCCCTGACACTGAAAACTTTAGTCCCTAGCAGAGGAGTAACTTAATTACACATTTGCTTTGTCCTGATACAGATGTTAATAATAATATATCATTAATATATATCTTAAGGTCTTGGTGTACATTAATAAGAAATAATCTTATATATTATAGTAATTTTGTAATACCAATATTATGCTGACAGTAAGACTACTGAATAGCATTTGAAATGATTTTTATCGTTCTTTATTCATCCTTATGCCATATTTCTAGTAAGGACATACAGTCACAATACTGTGTTCCAAAGTCACTTAAATTAATTTTTTTCTCTGTGGGTTATGCCAACAACTTGATGTACAAATAGGTTAATTTGTTTCAGTTTTTAGGGATTACATTTCTAATTTTAATTTTTAGAAAAATGAAAAACATCTACATGATTCCAAAATCACACTGTGACTGTATACAGAGAGTTTTCATATCCATCCTTTCCCTCTAGGTGATCATTTCCTTGCCTTCCCTCATAGGTAGCCTCATTTGTTAACTGTTGCTTATTTTTCCGGTGTTTTAAAATTTTTGTTAATAAAATCAAAATCTGCCTATAAAGTTATATTTCTGTCCCCTTCTTACACAGAAGCTAGGATACTGTAACTGCTTCTGCGCTTGTTACATTTAATCTTTCATGTGTGGATCTAGTGATCTCCCCAGTCCTTGTTAGGGTGCATCATATCTCATTGTGTATATCACCTTTTATTCAGTGAGTGCCCCCATTGATGGACGTTTTGTGTAGGTTTTTTGCCATTAAAAATAATTCTGCGGTGAATAGCTCTGTAAATAAAACATTTAGTATTTTCAACAGTGTATTTTAGGATAGATTTTAGGACATGGGATTAGTAGGTTTGGGAGTGCATGTGTGGATATATTGTCAGTTCCTTTTTATCCACTTTGCCCCATTTTTCACTCCTGCTGTATTGTGTGGGAGTGCCTATTAACAAATTGCCTCTTTACCTGAGTGTATTGTGTGTCTTGGATTTTTGCCAACCACATAGCTGGGAAGCTCCATATAGTTCTACTTTGCATTTCTTTCGGTTTGAATTAATGAGCATTTTCCCAAATCTTTAAAGACCATTTTCATTTCTTTGTGACTTCTTGCAGATTTTTTTATTTTTCTATCAGGTTATTGAGACTTTTTTTCCTTAAAAAAATAATAGGAGCTCATTATACATTAGGGATAGCCTTTGTGATATACCGCCAACCACTTTTTAACTTAGGTGATTTAAAGAACATCTTAGTGACAAAATGAAATTCAGAAGGAAGGAGGCCCTTAATTTCTGAACTACCATGGACAAGCGTAGGCTTTCAGTTAATGATCGTGTTCATTTTTATATACTTTCAGGGATATACTTAGCTATCACTAAGTATTCTTAGTGATTACTTAGTTATTGCTCAGTTTTCTTAATGATAAATAACTATTAAATTGTTCTTAAAATTTACAATGACTTCAGCATTACCTTCTAGTTAATTTGGGAGCACAGATTCAAGTAGAAAATCTTAGAGATAAATAATCCAGTTGAATGCTATTTCTGATACTGTTTGACTCCTTTTTTAAGGGAGAGTATAAATTTCAGATTTTGAGGGATTGTCTCAAAACCACTGCTACGTTTTGTGGGATAATTATATCACTTTATTATTCTTCTTCAGCTCTGGGGTTTCTGAAAGATTGTCTGCCTTGTGTAGAGACTAAGATGGTAAGAGTCTGAGTTGGTAGACCGAGAGACTTCAAAAATAACTCACAGGGTGTTGCTTATAGATCTCAGACACTGTGTTCTTCATACATCAGCAGCTTTTCTTTTTAAATTCTAGCTCTGTAATGCAGTCCTCAAACAGTTAAATATCTTCTGACAAAGTAGTTATTTTTCATGTGATTTCTAATCTAAAAATCAGATATTCTATTTTTCTAGAAGAACCTAACAAGACATGTGACAGCAGTAACACTAGTGCTACCACTACCTCCATCCAGCCTAATCTGGAAAACAGTAACAGCAGCAGTGAACTAAATTCTTCCCAGAGTGAATCTGCTAAGGCAGCTGATGAGCCTGAAAATGGAGAAAGAGAGTCTCATACACCTGTCTCTATTCAAGAAGAGATAGGTAAGAATACACTTCATCCATTACAGCGAACTTTTTAAATTTTTGATTTTTAATTTTTTAAATAAAAGTTTGATGGGGTGGGAAGACTTAGATTTTCTTTTCCTTTTTTTTTCTTTTTTTTGAACACAAGTAGCACTTGTCATTGTTTTTATTTTAAAAAACGCAAATGCACAGGAAGAAAATCTTTTTAGTACCCCCTCCCCAAAGGTAACCACTGTCAACAATTTGGTGTGTAACATTTTCTGTCTTTCTCCATGTGGTTACATTAATGTATGTATGTTTACCAAAAGGTTTTTTTTTTTTTCTATTTTTTTTTAACATAAATGGAATCATTCTGCATGCATTGTTCTGCATCTTGCTTTTTTTCCACTCAGTAATGTATGTAGGGAATCTTCTCATGATATAAATTGAATTCATTCTTTTTTTTTTTTTTTTAAACTGCTGCATGGTACTCCACAGTATAGATGAACATTAATTCATTACCATTTCTCTCTTAGTGTACATACAGGCTGTTAACAGGTTTTATAGTGGTGCCTTTTTTTTTTCTTTCTTTCTTTTTTTTTTAAAAAACATCCTCAGCATATAACTCTGTGTACTTATGCAAGTATTTCTTATGCAAGTATTTCTGGCACTGTAGGAACAGTAAGTGGAATTGCTGGGTCAAATGGTAGGTACATTTTTAAAATCGCAATGACTGCTGCTTAGTTTTACATTAAAAAGGATTTATACCAATAATTTACATACCTATTTTTTCATACTCTCACCTAAATTCAACATCAGTCTCTTTTTTGCTAATGATGAAAAGTATTTCATTTAAAAATTTGCATATCTCTGCTTACTAATGTGGTTTAGTTTCTCTTTATGTGTTTGTTGAACTTTCACTGAATTGCTTATTCATATCTTTTGCTCATTTTTTCCTGTTGCGTTTTGATAGTTTTTCTTGATGAGTCTTAGGAATGCTTTATGTATTATGGCTGTTATCTTTTGCTTTTATGTATATACTTATACAGTCATTGCTTGTTTTAACTCTTCCTGTTACCTTGTTATACAGAAATTTTTATATTTTTATATAGTTAAATTTATTAATCTTTTTAGGGTTTGTCTGGATTTTGTGTCTTACTTAGATCCTATCCCAAGCATATACATATGTTTTACAGTAATTTCACATAATACTGTATAACTTTGTTTTTAATTTGCTGTATAATTTTGTGTATGGTAGGAGATGGAGATCTGTTTTAATTAGAACTTGTTTTCAGTTGCAAGTTACCAAACCAGCTTAAACTAGCTTAAGTGAAAAGGGGAATTAACTAGCTCATATAACTGGGAAGCCCAGATCATCATGAGGCATAACTGGACCCCCAGGTATCAAAGCTTTTCTGTCTTCCTCTCTTTCTCTCCACCTTTTGATGTGCATATGTTTGTGTGTTAACTTCATTCTCTCCTAATACAGACAGGCTTTTTCCAAGTGGCAGGGAAGATGGCATCAGCGGTTTGTATTCCTATCTTTCCAAGGTCTGTGACCCAAAGGCAAAGCCCCTACTCCTGCTTCAAATCAAAAGTCCTTGAGGAAGGAATTTGAGTGGCCTATCTTGGACATATTGTTCCTACCCCTGTGGCCAGGGCAGGCAAGGTATTATAATTGATGGCTCCAGCAAAAGTTTATGATTGAAGTGGGTAGGAATGGTTTTCCAAAGAGAGAGGAATGCTGTGGAGATAGGAGACAAACACCCCCCCCAGTTACACCCTTTGGTAGCTCAGCACAAACATATTTACCCAAATTCAAAAATTTTTCTGCCTAACACAGTGCAAAGATCTCACCTACAACTGGAGTTTTTTGTTTTTTTTTTTGTTTTGTTTTGTTTTTTTTTCAAAAACTTCCCAAAATTACCTCTGATATTTATAACTTTAGAATTTCTGTGTGTTGTGTATTATTTCTGATTAGGTCTGGATATAGCTTCTCTCAATCTCACAGTCTATGAGCCAAATTATGAATTTAACTGCCTGTCACCCTTGTTATCTTGATAGTGGAGGGTGTTTTTTGATACGTCTGGCTGCCCTTGTTTTTTTGGGAGGATGGCTGTGGGTGAAATGTGAGAAGTATATGGGAAGATCCCCCTTCTGGAGGCCATTCTGCTTTAGCAGCTTAGTTCCTGCTGTCTGTTGTCAGGGACGGGTTGCTGGGGATCTGGCTGTAGGTCTCCTTCATAGATTGCCTGCGTGCCCAGCCTAATCCCTAATACCCAGAAACTCTGCTTAGGGTCTCTGGGGGTAAAGCCCCTCTACTTGTTCTCTTGGTCTGCTTTGCAGACCCAGTTTCCTAGCCTTCAGGTGAATAAAGTCCTGCTTAAGCAGAATTCTGCCTCCTGCCATCCGTAAACAGTGAGCTGTAGGGGCTGGAGTAAAGCAGCTCTGTACTCTGCCTCCAGACTGCATGGCAGCAATTCACTCCTTTATAATAGGAGGAATGTGGCCTTTGGGCAGGGGGTGTTAGATAAGCCTTGTTCCCTTTCGGGCCCTTTTAGGTCTTACCTCTAAGGATGAATTTTCTGTTTTTCCCTTATTTTACTAAACTTAGCAAGTGTCAAGGAGCCTGAGTGGCTCAGTCAAAAGAGCATGCAACTCTTGATCTCTGGGTCATGAGTTCGAGCCCCACGTTGACGGTAGAGATTATTTAAATAAATAAATAAACTTAAAAATAAAACACCTTAGCAAGTGTCAAAGGATTGACTCCCAACTGTACTGGATGATTGGTTCTAAATTGAAGGGCTTTTAAACTGTGCCTTCCCTTTCTGCTTTTAGAAAGTCCAGCTTAGGTCAGATGCTGTCCCAAAAGTCTTTGTTGTAGGGCCATATAGATGGTCCAGTGAGGTAGCCACCATAGTTCAGTATCTCGGCGTAAAATTTAAGCATGGGTAGACTCATGGTCTGAGACACAAGAGAAAATTGTCAATAGTCTGATTAATTGCTTTTTTGTCACAAATTGAAGGTTTCTAGCTTTCCAGGTTGGGATGGAAAAACCCCTGATATCCCTTACCTATCTTGATTCAGTCAGTGCTATATTTTGGGGTTAGAAATCTTAAAATGCTATGGATTATTTAGTTTTTTGGTTGTAAGTGACGGAAATCTATCAGACTTCCTTAAAATAAAAAAGGGAGTTTTATTGGTTCATTTGGGAATTCTAGATTGGGAAGTATCGAGGTAGTGACAGACAGCTTCAGGTGCATTATTAGACCTGGGTGCCAAATGACATTATCACAGGTCTTCCTCTTACACCCATACCCTCCCCTCACCCCCGCTTGCCCCCATGATGAGCTTATTGTCTTGTATTATTAAAAGTTTTTTCCCATGTTGTGGGATAAAAAGTAGACAGCCTCTAATTTATACTCGTTTTGTTCACTAACACAAAAACCAGAAGGGCACCTGGCTGGCTCAGTTGGAAGAGCATCCAACCCTTGGTGTCGGGGTTGTGAGTTCAAGCCTCATGCTGGGTGTAGAGATTACTTAAATAAATAATAAATAAACTTAACTTTAAAAAGAAAAAAACAAGACCCTCTTTCCATCTCCAGATTTTAAAAATTAAGAGTAGGATGCTGAATGGCTTGGCCAGATCTGGGACAGTCCCTGTGGCCAGGCAGTGATGTGCTCTATCTGGCTAAGCTGGATCACGTTGCTCACCCAATATGGTAGGATATCTTGATCTGTAGCCCTCATTGAATCATGATTATAGTGGAGGAAAAGCATCTTCCCAAAGGAAAGAAAGGGTGTTGTTCAGATAAAATTAAGAAATGTTTCCTGAATTGTCTTTTATATTTTTCAAAATAGCCAGTTTCCTCAATCTAATTTTTTCTCCCTACTCAAAATACCATCTTTATAATATATAATAAATTTTATGTTTGGCCTTTCGTTTGACAGTGACATACTATTCTTCATTTTAAAGAGGTTTAAATTAAACAGAGAAATCTTGTTCAACTGTCTGGCCAGTGGAAATTAGATAGTGATATGACAGTTTTAAGAATGTAGAGAAGATTTCAGCCAAAGTGAGATTCATGGCAAAGCAACAATTGTCCCTCGCTGGTGCAGTTTGTCACTTTAAAAAATTAAGTTGTTATGAAAATGAGAGGTATTTATTATAATTAAAAAACTAATTTAGTTGATTTCACATATATAATTACTTGCATACACAGATAATTCTAGGTTCCTTAGGTGAAAATTCACTTGGCATTTATGTTTATAAGCTTTAAACCATTAGGTATTTAAACAGGTTCAATGTAAATCTTTCTAAAATTAATTATCCCCTTTACTTTTTTTTTTTTTAAAGATTTTATTTATTTATTTGAAAGAGAGACAGTGAGAGAGAACATGAGTGAGGAGAAGGTCAGAGGGAGAAGCAGACTTCCCATGGAGCTGGGAGCCTGATGTGGGACTCGATCCTGGGACTCCAGGATCATGACCTGAGCCGAAGGCAGTCGTCCAACCAACTGAGCAACCCAGGCGCCCCAACCCTTTACTTTTTGTTCAGGATCCATATTGAATATATAAGGCAGTGTTTTATTAGTGTGCATTTTGAGTTATGATGTTGTTGCTTATACATTTGTAGCAGCCCTTCATGTTTTCTCAGAGATGAGCTTTGATAACCTGGCATGTTTGAATTTTCTGCAAAATAATGAATGATTCACAGTAAAGTTCTTTTAAGTAAAAACCTTTAAGAATTAATATATTTGCTTTGGCTCTTTAAGGACTTCTTGTTTACTTTCTGGATCTTAGATGTGAATGAGATAAGCGTTTTGGATAAGATGTTGTTATAAATAACTTACTGTTAGCAATTACTTTTGGCTTTTCATCTGATAACAGGTGATTTCAAATCAGAGAAATCTAATGGGGAAATAAGTGAGTCTTCTGGAGCTGGAAGAGGGGCATCTGGGTCAACTCGAATTATCACCAGATTACGGAATCCAGACAGCAAACTTAGCCAGCTGAAGAGCCAACAGGTGGCAGCTGCAGCCCATGAAGCAAATAAATTATTTAAGGAGGGCAAAGAGGTATGTTCTTTCTGTTTAAAACAAAAATCTCTGGAATGTGAAATAATTTTATTTATCAGACCTGAGAAATAGGAGCAGGAAGTTTATAGGCCTACTTTTGAATTGTATTTTTCTATTTCCAAGAGTGTAGTAGGTAGCAGATTAAAAGTGGTTAGGTTTCCGGGCGCCTGGGTGGCTCAGTGGATTAAAGCCTCTGCCTTCAGCTCATCCCAGGGTCTTGGGATGAGCCTGCATTTGGCTCTCTGCTCAGCAGGGAGCCTGCTTCCCTTCCTCTCTCTCTGCCTGCTTGTAATCTCTGTCAAATAAATAAATAAAATCTTTTTTTTTTTTTTAAAGATTTTATTTATTTATTTGAGAGAGAGACAGTGAGAGAGAGCATGAGCGAGGAGAAGGTCAGAGAGCGAAGCAGACTCCCCGTGGAGCTGGGAGCCTGATATGGGACTCGATCCCGGGACTCCGGGATCATGACCTGAGCCGAAGGCAGTCGTCCAACCAACTGAGCCACCCAGGCGTCCCAATAAATAAAATCTTTAAAAATAAAAGAGGTTAGGTTTATAATGCATATTTTATACAATAAGTATAATTGCATACCCAAATTTCAGTTCATGCAGGGAAATGCTGTAATTGGGTGGTTTACTTTCTTACTAAATGGTTAGTTTTATTGTATATAGTTCTAAAGAGATAGAGGCTTCTTTTTCACATATGGTAAAAAGTACACTGTTTGTAGGCTTTAGTAAAGAGTTATGGGTAATTTAATGCTCAGTTCTAGCTATAATAATTTTTTTTAAAGATTATTTATTTATTTATTTGACAGAGAGAGAGAGAGAGAGAGATCACAAGTAGGCAGAGAGACAAGTAGAGGGAGGGGAGAAGCAGGCTCCCCGCTGAGCAGAGCGCCCGATGTGGGGCTCGATCCCAGGACCCTGGGATCATGACCTGAGCCGAAGGCAGAGGCTTAACCCACTGAGCCACCCAGGCACCTCTATAATAATTTTCTTAAAGATTTTATTTGTTCATGAGAAAGAAAGAGGGAGAGGGAGAAGCAGACTCCCTGCTGAGCAGGGAAGCCTGACATAGGGCTGCATCCCTGGACCCTGAGATCATAACCTGAGCTGAAGGCAGACGTTTAACTGACTGAGTCACCCAGGGGCGGGGGCCCCCCCCCCGCTTTTAAAGTTTTATTTATTATTTTAGACACAGAGTATCATACTTGGGGGCCAGAGGGAAGGGAAGAGAGAGCATCTCAAGCAGACTCCTCATTGAGCAGGGAACCCAATGAGGGGCTCGATCTTACAACCCCGAAATTATGACCTGAGCTGAAATCAACAGTTGGACACTTAACTGACTGAGCCACCCAGCCGTCCCTAGTATTTTTATTTTTATTTTTTATTTCTTAAGAAGTAATCTCTACACCCAGTGTGGGACTCGAACTCACAACCCAAAGATCGAGAGTCATATACTTTACTGACTGAACCAGCCAGACACCCCAACTAGGACTCAGTATTTCTATTGCCCAGCTAGCCAGGGTAGCAGAATAATGCTACAATGGTGTCTCCCATATTTAAGAATTATTTGCAAAGTAACTATGCAAGAATGTATAATGTCCTTTTCTAAACATCTTAGGAATTTCTTTTTCTTTTTTCTTTTTTTTTTTTTTTAAGATTTTATTTATTTATTTGACAGAGATCACAAGTAGGCAGAGAAGCAGGCAGAGAGAGAGGAGGAAGCAGGCTCCCTGCTGAGCAGAGAGCCAGATGCGGGGCTCGATCCCAGGACCCTGAGATCATGACCTGAGCCGAAGGCAGAGGTTTTAACCCACTGAGCCATCCAGGTGCCCCTCTTAGGAATTTCTTGAAAGCAATAGCTTCTAAGCTGGTTTTTGTATGATATTTTTCATAGCACCCCAGTACACACATTCAGAAGTTTCCTGAAATAGTATTTCGCCTTACCATGTGGGAAGCACTCTGGTGCTTCTCTTCTCTTCTCTTCTTCTCAACTAGAATTTTCTCTTCTAGTGATTATGTTATATTTTGTTTTTGTTGTTGTTTTTTAAGTTGAAAAAGATCCACTGCTGATCTCATGGTTTACGAAAGGATTGGGATCAGCTGTTTAAAAACATGCTTTTAAAGTGTCCATGGACTCTCATGCTAAAGCTGGAATGATAAAAGGAGCAGAAAAATAGATATTTTTAGGAATATATTTTTTGGGGAATAGTACATGTCATGCCTCTTTTTCCTTCCCTTTATATTACAAACTTGAAGTAATGATTGGTGAATGATGTACACTTGTGGTTTTGTGTCGATATTTGAGTTACACAAAAATACTTCATAATGTCTGATATAGAATAGGCACTTGGTAGAGGTTCTTTTGATGGGAAAATCTTGGTTGTTTAATTATAAACAGTTTTAACTTCACTTACAAATTTCAAAAGTTTAGTCATAAGATATACCTGAACTTTATTTGGAATGATAAATTACAGATTATTGAAAGACAGCTAATCAGGTTTACATATTTGATATGAATAATGCGTCTTTTTATTTTCTTGAGCAGGTCCTGGTAGTTAACTCTCAAGGAGAAATTTCACGGTTGAGCACCAAAAAGGAAGTGGTCATGAAAGGAAATATCAACAATTATTTTAAGTTGGGTCAAGAAGGGAAGTATCGTGTCTACCACAATCAGTACTCCACCAATTCATTTGCTTTGAATAAGCACCAGCACAGAGAAGATCATGATAAGAGAAGACATCTTGCACATAAATTTTGTCTGACTCCAGCAGGAGAGTTCAAATGGAATGGTTCTGTCCATGGGTCCAAAGTTCTTACCATATCTACTCTGAGACTGACTATCACCCAACTAGAAAACAATATCCCTTCATCCTTCCTTCATCCAAATTGGGCTTCACACAGGTAAAGGAAACAGGTTCATTTATTGCTGGGAATATACTATATTTATGAAATGATTTTTGCAGATGCTCACTTGAAACTCGTTACCGATGAACTGAAGGAAGTCACCTTAGTTAACAAAACACTGAGGACATGAGGGATGTGAGGATACTTCTAAGTTACTGGGCCAGCATTAGCATTTGGAAAGCAGAGTCTTCATCCCTGGAGTCAGGAGGAGGCTAGTCAAAGTTCCAGAACACTGTAGAAGGCTTAAGGAGTTGGAAGACGAATTGATCTCTGGGATTCCTCTAGTGTTGAAAATCTGTGACTCATTGGTCCTATATCTGTGCTTTAATAAAAGCACCATTTTGCACCCCAAAAGATGAATAAATAAGAGAAAAAATCTGACTCTGTGAGGTAGGAACCCAGTAGCAATATATTCAGACATGCTTAGCTTAGAAAAGTACACCCAATGAGATGCAGACAGAAATGATAGCTCTTGTGCTTCTAATTTAAGACGAACAAGTGAAGTAACTTTTTTTTCCCCTCTTTCTGAAATACAGGGCAAATTGGATCAAAGCAGTTCAGATGTGTAGCAAACCCAGAGAATTTGCCCTGGCTTTAGCGATTTTGGAGTGTGCAGTCAAACCTGTTGTGATGCTACCAATATGGCGAGAATCTTTAGGACACACCAGGTGAGTGAATTTGGAGCCTCATAAATGCTGTACTGTACTCCCTTTTGGAATATTATTAGCCTGTTAATAATGAAAGTTAATGTATTTAAGAGGCCATATTATGTATCAAATTAAACTCTTCTGGCTTTTTTTTTCCTTCTCTATGAGATGTAACATGAATAAATATTTCATAAAGGCATTTTCTTGAATAGGAAGAGTACTCACATTTTTTTAATATTCTAAAATGTTGCGGTTACTGTGGTAGGGATCTGATTTATGTCGAAACATCATTCAGCTCCTGAGAAGACCCAGAGTTGTGTGACTTCAGCAGACAGTTAAAAAATTGATAAATTTTGTGACTTGAATCTACTTCTTGATTCTAATGGATTTGTTTAACTTTAGTCTTTAAAAAGTTGTTACTATTAAAACTAATAGAAGCTTATGGTAAAACGTGTAAATTACTATTCAAAGTGAAAAGAATCATTTTACCTTCCCTGCCCCTCTACGGAGCCCATTCTGAAGGTATGACACTGTTATTTTGTTAATATAAATAAATTTTTGTTGCTTCCCATATCTGTGTTTTATTTTATAATGAAAAGTGTTTTTTGAAAGAAAAGTAATTGACACCTGTTAAATTTTCATCTGCTAAGGATTCCTCTCAGGGTTTTTTGTGTATGTGTTCTCCTTATGTAAATCTTACAGATACTTTGTTTTCTCTCTTTCCTACCTCCTGTTTTGAATGTAATTGCTGCTACCAATAGAGGCCTCCATAAGTGGAATGGACTTAATTCTTCCTAGGATTAAGAAAGGAGGGTTAAGTTCAGGTGCTGCATAGTGCATGCTAGGAGAGGAGAGCTGAATGGCTGGCATACCTCTATTCTGTTTCTTACTGATCTCTTTTATCAATGCAGAGCAAGGAGAGAGTCAGAGGCAATTGTGAAGCAATACTCTTTGAGTTTCTGTTGCTTCTTCTTGCATTTACCTCCAGACATGCCAAACATGTCAGTGATAATCCTGAACCTAATGTGGTGGACCAAGCAACCACGTCTCTGGTGACAGAGATCAGTACGTCGCGAACTGAAGCTTAGCTAAATGTTGGTAAATAAACTTGAATACTCAAACATAACTTAAAGTAACTAAATCATACCTTTTATAAATTCATTTCTCAATTTTTAAAAAAGATTTATTTATTTGAGAGAGAGACAGTGAGAGAGAGCATGAAAGGGGAGAAGGTCAGAGGGAGAAGCAGACTCCCCATGGAGCAGGGACCCGGGACCATGACCTGAGCCGAAAGCAGTTGCTCAACCAACTGAGCCACCCGGGCGCCCCATTTCTCAATAATTTACCTTTTCTTTTTTAAATCTAGTTTGGTTTTTTTCTTCCTGGTTTGTCATTATGACTAGCCTTTTAAACGTGTTCATTAAGAGTTATAAAATTGTATCATGAATTGTATTAGTATGACATGTCTGGTGATATAGATTAAAGAAGTCTCTTTTAATATGATGAAGTAAAATAGAATGCTCTGAATTTTTAAAAAATTAAGAGACTGAGATTCAGAAAAATTAGAGATGAATAATAGGGCTCTAACTTCCGTCAGTGCTGTGCTCAAAAACTTCCCGGTGACAGACTTCTAAACTTGACCCTAAGAACTGTTTACAAATTCAGCTAGCTGCTTCATTCAGTAAATTATAGTTTATTATGATAGTCAGCAGTGAAGCTTTGAGAGCCTTCTAAATATCTAATGGTTATACAACATTTTAAAAATAGTAGTAAGTTGAGATTTTTTTTTTGAGAAAATTATGAAGTCTTTGTTGAAAAACAACATTAGGTATGGAAGAATACCTAAGTAAATAGAAATATATCTCATGTTCATGTATAGGAATGTTCAGTGTCCTAAGAGCGTTAATTTTTCTCATGTTACTACATAAATTAATTCCATAGCATTAGTAATTATCATTGGGTTTTCTGCAGAATTTGACACGATGATTTAAAAAAATTTTATATGAAAAAGGGCCATAGTAGGGTTTACATCTAAAGAACAGGGTAGAGGGATGCCTGAGTGGCTCAGTCAGTTAAGCGTCTGCCTTCCGTTCAGGTCATGATCCGAGGGTCCTGGGATTGAGTCCCCACATCCTCCTTCCTGCTTGAAGGGAAGTCTGCTTCTCCCTTTGCCTGCCACTCCCCTTGCTTGTGCTTTATCTCTATCTCTTCCTATCTCTCTGACAAATAAAATCTTTAAAAAAAAAAAAAGGACAGGATAGAAAGACTTGTCCTACTACATAACAAAACTTACTCAGTAGCTGTAATAATACTGTGGTATAGATACAAAGATAAACAGACCAGTGGTACAGAATAAGCCATCCAGGAAGAGACCAGCCCATGTGTAGACATGTAATGGTTGATAGAGTAGCATTTTAAAAAGGATGAACTCTTCAGTAGCAGGCCTGATGACACAGTTTGAGTTACCTATATGGGGAAAATGGGACCCAGTAGAAAAATTGGACCTAGTAGTTCCAGGTGGAGTGATTCCTAAATGTGAAAAGCAGATCTCCCAGGAAGAAAATACGAGATTATGTTTTTGGAATGAGGGAAGTTTCCTCCTTCCCTCCCCCCCACTTCCTCCACTTCCTGCCTGCCTTCTTTCCGTCCCATTTCCCTTTTCCTCTGGCTTCTCCTTCCTGTATTTTTTTCTTCTCCCTCAACATCCTCCCGTACTTCGTTCTTTTCTCTTACTCTTGATTCTTTTCTTTCCTTCCTGATTCATTATGTTTCAGAACATACCAAAGTGTGGCATTATTTCTTTGTTTAGAAGCTGTTATCTATCAGATAAGAATGAGTGTGCATATATGTGTCTGTGTGTCTGCCGTTAGTACAAGTGACTTGACTTCTTCGTGTTTAATATTGTGATACATACGTAAAATTGTAGTATGAAGCAAGAGTGGGTCATAGTAAAATAACACCTGAGAGTTCATCAACCAGTTTAAAAAATAAGAACATTATCATTATTGGATCTACTTTCCATTTACATTACCTTGCGTTCCCTGAGAGATAACCCTAATTTTTAAGTTTGTGTTTTGTTATACCCTTTCTTTAAATATGTGGTTTTATGACATACAGATCAGTGAATGGTGGATTGTTTTCTGTTTGAATTTTATAATAATGTGTCATCCTAAAAAATCAAGTCCTAGACTGGTTAAAGATTTTTTTTAATCATACTATAATCAAAAGAATGTTAGTATTCACAATATATTCAAGAACTTCTACAGTTCAGTAAGAAAAAAACAAACTGTTTAGTAGGAGAAAAGACCTAAGATACAAATATAATATACAGGAGACACAAATAGCCAAAAACATGAAAATTTCCCAGTAAGGTGAGGTAAATGCACATTAAAACTAGGGACTACTATTTCACACCCATCGGATTGTTAAAAATTTTAAAAATATAGGCAAATATGTCACATAATAGAAAGAGAATTCTGACACTGCTGATAGAACAAGGAGTGAAACGGTTGCTGCAACCATGTTAAAGAATCATTTGGTAAAAACAAAAGTTGAAAATGCAGTTCTCCTCCTAACTCAGTACCTTAAAGAGACCTTACATGTGTACATGAGAAGACATGTAGTTTTTGTTTGTTTGTTTGTTTGTTTTCTAAGTAGTTCCCACACCCATTGTGGAGCCCAATGCAGGGCTTGAACTCAGAACCCTGAGATCAAGACCTGAGCTGAGATCAAGAGTCAGCCGCTTAACTGACTGAGCCACCAAGGCACCCCAAGATGTTTCTTCCAGTATTTTTTCATGGTAAAATTTGGTAACAGTCCCTAACTGTCCATAATTAGGCACATTTAAGTTATGGTGTGATTCTATAATGGGCTGTTACACAGCTGTGAAACTAGAGGAAGTGTGAACAAGATTGAATCTCATAAATGTACAATAGAGTAAAAACAGTTCTTTTCTTAAAAATACATGGAGTATATGAATCTGTTTATTTAAGTTTAAAAGCATATATTCTAGTATGTTAAAAATACTGTTTGTGGATAGACATCTGTGGTAAAAGTTCAAAGAAATATAATAGCTATATGCTTGAAACCCAAGACATACACTTATAAATAAATAACAAATGTTCGGGGCCGCCTGGGTGGTTCAGTCATTAAGTGTCTGCCTTCGGCTCAGATCATGATCCCAGGGTCCTGGGATGGAGCCCGGCATCGGGCTCCCTACTCGGCAGGAAGCCTGCTTCTCCCTCTCCCACTCTCCCTGCTTGTGTTCCCTATCTCACTGTGTGTCTCTGTCAAATAAATAAAATCTTAAAAAAAAAAAAAAGTTCATAGAAAAATCATAATGGAGACTAGAAAACACTTTGAATTGAATGTTCACGAGATTCCTACATAATACTGAAATTTGTAGGCTGCCACTAAAGAATACCCTGGAGAAGTTGGTAGTCTTCAGTGCTTACATTAGAAAAGAAGTGCGGATTAATTAATTAGCTAGGCACACATCTCAAGAAGTCACCCTGAAGACTGGAAATATTAAGAACTGTTGAATATTTAATATTTAATGAAATAGAGAACATATCTTAGATCCCATTATAATTTATAAACCTCTGATGAGATTATCAGGAAAGAAAAAATAAGGGGGAATACACAAATAACCATCAAAAATAGGAAAGGGGCTGTGCCACCCAGTATTTCTGAAATAGTCTCGCTGGCACCGGGAATTTTAAACCTTTAGAGGGTCCGCTAACATAGTATTCAGGCATCCTACATCCATAGAAGAAGGGCCCATTGGGCTTCTAGTTTTGCGTAGAAGGATTGGGAGAGGGTCCCCCACCCTCTTCTCTGTTATTGGACCTTAGGGCATAGGCCAGGCTCTCTTCTCAAGCAGGAAAAGGATTTCTGGTTCTGTTTAAAGGATATCACTGTACCTATCATAAGGAGGTGAGCAGGACCAGATGACTTCATAAAGGAAGTTCTTCAGATTTCAGGTAATAGGTAATTCTTTTCAAACTTTTCTGTAAAATGGAAAAAGAAGGAAATCTTGCAGATTGTTACTCATTAGTATAACACTGTTCTAAAACTCGATACATAGAAGTGGACAAAAGATAACTCGAAAATCATGGCCTTGTCTCCTTTATTAATGTTTATCGTTGGTTAATCATGGCAAGTAGATGTGCATTCAGGTACTTTTAAAAGATTAGCAGATATATTCAGGAGTAAATTTTTTAAAAATTATAAACCATGGCTAAATTGGCTTTCCCTAGACATGGAAGACTTGTCCACTCTTAGGAGATCATTAATATCATGGTGTTTTAAGAAGCCAAAGAGCAAAAACTTTGATCATCTCATTAGATACCTAGAAGGTCTAAGTCCATTAATTAATTTTAATTTAAAAAATCATATTAAATACAGAAAGAGAATGGTCTTTTTTTTTCTCCCCATAAAGATGTATTCCAAATTGGACCATCATGCTTTCTTGATACGTTCCCATTAACATTCAAGTGGAACAAAACAAAAATTCTCACTATCAGTGCTGTTTTTTAACTTTTCTTTAAAGTGATACCTAATGTAGTTTGTCAAGAGAAATAAAACACACACATATGTGTGTGTGTATGTGTATGTATGGACATGTTGGCAGATAAGGGATAATTATTATGTGCAGTTGACCTAATTAGATGCTTAGAAATCCCAAGAAAATAGAAAAACTACCAGAAACAATCTGAAAACTAAATAATGATTGTATTTATTTATTTGAGAGAGAGAACATGCACGTGTGCAAGAGTTGGGGGCAGAGAGAGAGAGGGAGAAGCAGACTCTGTGCTGAGCAGGGAACTGAATGTGTGGCTCAGTCCCAGGGTGACCAGAGCCGCAGGCAGACGCTTAACCAACTAGTCCACCCCGTCTCCTGAGCAATACTTTCTGTGTAACAGGAACCATGTGGAATATACTGTGGGAGTTCTGAGTTAAAATAACAAATCATCTAAATACATTTAATTTTGTTCTCTGCGTAACTCCCTGAAAACTATGGCAGGGGGATTTTTTAAAAGTATAACCCCACAGAGAAGAGGGGAATAACAGATAATACAGCAGCAGTAAATTCTGGAAGCAATAATACCCGTGGACAAATAGTAACCTACCCAAGAAGCCCAAGTCAGTGGGGAAAAGGGAGAATTTTCACAAGTCTCCCCAGAGAATCAGTAGAAGGCATAGGAGCAGGAAGTCCATCGCTGTCCATTTTGGATCGTTTCCGTGCAGTGTCCCTGCTTTCACACGGTCCAGCCGGACGGCCGTGAGTATGGTGAGCCCAGAGTCTTCCGGCCTCACTCAGACCCTTACCCTCAGATTCCACCAGAAGAGGCTAATGTAACCCAGTGACGAATTTATTTTTTCCTGGGAACCGTCTTTTAATGGTAACAGTATCGCTCTTTTGCTCATGCAGCCAGTTTTATTCTTGTTACTGAATTCTCAAAGGCCAAACTTTATACCGTTTGGGATACACACATGGTGATAAAACTATAAAGAAAAGCGTGGAGACGATAACCCAAAAGTCAGGGTAATGACAGCCTGGGAGCGCGACATTCTAGCTTCTGCTGTATCCGGTTAGTGATACAAAGTTCTCTTTCTTAACCTGGTTACATCTTATATATTTTTTAAAAACTTATAATGAAAGAAAAGATGCCCACAACAACAAAAAACTCTCAAATAACTAGGAATAAATTTACCAAGAAATATTTAGGACCATGTAAAGAGATCATTAAAACTTTACTAAAGATAGAAAGGATACTCAGTAAATGAAAGGGTGAAGAGGGACACCTGGCTTCTCCCAGTACCTTTGCTGTTCCCCCTGGTTCTGCTCTCTCACTTACGCTCTCTCAAATAAATAAATAAATCAATAAAGTCTTTAAAAAAAAAAAAAAAGAAAAGGTAAAGATGCATCATGTGTTTAGATATGTATACTACATTTTTGAAAACCATCCATTATGATAATTATTTTAATTTCATCTATCAAAATTCATATTCATTTCCATTATGAGTAGGATTTTCCCTCCTTGGGGGGCAGACAGGCTTGATCAAAATGATACTAACATTTCAGATAGAAAAATTAATTGCAAGAAAAGGGAAATGGATATAAGAAAAAAAGGGAATAGATATTAGAACATTTTTGAAGCTACTATAAAAAATAAGATTTATGGTAGCAGTATAGAAGAAAGAACCCAGAAATAGACCTAAACACATGTGAGCATCTAGCAATGACAGCATTACATAGAAGAGGAGGAAAGAGGACATACTTTGGAGAAAATATTACCTAGATTCCTGCCTCAGCAAAAACATTCAGATCAATAAGATTTAAAGAAAAAAAAAATTAAATAGCTTCACTAAGAAACCATGGATTAATTATGTTTTTGTTGTGATACTTTCTTTTTAAACAGATGTAAAACCCAGATGCCATAGAGGAAAAGAGTGGATATATGTATTTAAAATTCTGAGTGGAAAAATAATATTATAATCAAACTCAAAAGACAGATGACAAACTGAGGAAAAATATTTGCACCACAAATGGGAAGTTACCTTAATTGACAAAGATCTTTTATAAATGAAAAGGACTAATAGTCCAGTACAGACAAGACAAAGGATTTGAACAGGCATTTTACAGAAAAATAAATATGAAAGGCCAGTGGACATAAAAAGAAATGTTTACTTTTCTCATAATTAAGGAAATGTAAATCAAAACAGCGGGCTATAATTTCTTACCTCTCAGTTGGGCTAATAATTTAAAAGTTTGGTACTAACTTGAGTGAAGGTGTGGGAAGGCAGGGTGGCTTTTTAATTGATGGCAGTGGGAAGTGTACAATTCTGAAGAACTTTGTGGCTTTACTTGTCAGCATTTTAAGTGCAAGAACCTGTGGACCTAGCTACCCCACCACTAGGGGACACTGGAGATGCTCTCCAAGTTTACCAAGATAGACACAAAACATTTTTTCTTATAGCTTTGTTTATAACAGCAAAGCAAGCACAAGACCCTGGGCACCATGTGAAGACTAGGAGTGGAGTTAACGCTTGGTCCCTACTCCTGGTCACGCTCTCAGTTGAACCATGGAGGTGTGGAAGGAACACTTGCCACCCAGTGTGCCTGCCGGTGTAGAGCGGCAGCTAGAAGCTGCACCATACCAGCCTGATCGGCCCTCCTTCCTGGGGCTTCGAGGCTGCCAGCAGTAGCCAGGATTTCCTCCCAAGCAAATGGGAGCTGAGCTTTGTTGCTGCCAAAACCTAAGGATTATCTTGGTGGTGGTGAGAACAACAGAATTTACTCTGGAGTAGCAAACATCACAGATTAGCTACAGTACTGGCATCCCAGCAAAGTGAAACCTTTGTATCTGATGATGGAAATATTTCTGGCTCCCAGTGAACACTGAGTGCGAGCTCCCAGCCCAGCTGTGAGCTCCCAGAGTGCTCCAGTGGTCTCCCCACACAGTGCTCTGTTCCCGGCCACTGTCAGCGAAGATGGCGCAGTTGCTGTGGTCAGACCTGAACTTTCAGAGGGTTTTAAAGTGTGGCCCACAAAAACTGTGTTCAGAAATACTACTTGATCCTGGCTCAGTCCCTCTTTCCTTTCTCGAGCTGGCTGAGACTGTCAGGCCATCCACCAAGCTGTACCTACAGAGCTTGCCCCACTCCCTGGTTCCAAAAGTAGTGGCAAATTGGTGGTGGTTGGTATTAACTTAGTCCCCGGTGAGAATCCACTTCCTTTCCCCTCCTCCATCAGTTGTGAGAGAATGAAGGTCCTTTGCTCTACTAGTGGCTGTGCAGTCAGTAGGCAGGAGCTCTCTTGGCCTGAGGTAAGCTAGACGGTGGGTCCTATATTCACAGATACACAAAGCTTTCTTGAAAATGGAGATAAATAAGGAGTTTTTAGTGGGAGGATAGAGATAAAAAGAATTAAATCCCCTTGCACATCTTTCCAGCACCACTGCCTCCCCCAGTTGACAAAAGATCTCTTGTGTTTTTTTGTTTTGTTTTGTTTTTTTCTTCCACATAGCTATGCGTGCAGGATTGGCTACATCTGGATAGGGTATGATAAAGCAGTTTTCCTACCACTGCAGCTCCTAGAGACAGACTCTTCTCTTCCTGGGTTTTGGTCATTCTCCTTGTTTATGGGAAATACTCTCATTCACAAGAATCCAGTCGAATCATCTTATTGTAGAGCCTCACCACAGGCCCACCTGTTTGCCTACTGCTGGGTGCAATGACAGCCATTTTCTGTCCTTAAAAATGAGTGTGGCCCATGCCCTGTATTTAATGATGGACACGAATCAGTGTGGGTCCTTCTTCTGCAGCCCTTTCCCTCACCCAAAAGCAGGAGACTTGTGGGCCCCTTTTTCTCTATGGATGTAGAAAGCCTGAATTCTGTATTAGTGGGCCCCGTGATGGCTTTAAAACCCCCAGTGCTAGATAGAATTAGAAATATTGGTTGTTAAAATAAAAGTTTGTATTTGTTGTTCTTTTTGGTGGGAAGGAAATAATGTATTCTTTAACAGGGGACTGGTTCAATAAATTATAGTCCGTCCATGCAGTGGGGTATATTATTAAATCTTTAAAATGATCTGTATCTTCAGTATAAAAAGATCTCCTAGTGCAGTTAATCATTGATTAAAAGCTGTGTGGTTGTGATTGTAATGTAGTATTCCCTTTGTGTAAATATGATGTTGGTGTATATATGAATAGTTTCAGGAATAAGCCATAAGTGAGTGTATTTCTTATAGGACCCATGTGGGAAGATTGGGATATTTTTGCTTCTTTCTACTGTTTGATTTTTCCTGTTTTGGGATTCTATATCTATCTATTTTTGTGAGTTGGAGTTGTCTAGGTCACGGGACTATAGCTAACCATCCTTCAGTTCTGTCTTCCTAATTTGCAGTACTATATTTTTGTCTTTTTAATTTATTTTTCAAAGTTAAATGCCCTTTGTCTTTCCGTTCATATACTCTTAGGTTACACAGGATGACATCAATTGAAAGAGAAGAAAAGGAGAAAGTCAAGAAAAAAGAGAAAAAACAGGAAGAGGAAGAAACGATGCAGCAAGCCACATGGGTAAAATACACATTTCCAGTTAAACATCAGGTAATTTTTCTAATAACTTTTAGAATAGGTTTAGCCATTTCTGAGACTTGTATTCTACAACTTTGAGTATCTAAATTCTGTTTTACTTTTGACACAATCTTTTATTTAATCTAGTTGGAACGAAGTAAATCTTGCAATTTTATAAGCATGAATTTATCTTATTAGAATATAGGTGGGCCGTTAGACTAATCTGTTGAAATTGTTAGAAAACTGTAAAAGTGTGTTACATTTTTCATATTAGAAAGGGGTACAGTTGACTTTGGAAAAACACGGGTTTGTATGGGTCCACTTACGCACAGATTTTTTTTCTGGTAAATACACTATGGTACTGTAAGTGTATTTTTCTTCTTTTGATTTTTCTCCTTTTTTTAAAGATTTTATTTATTTTAGAGAAAGGGTAGGGGTGGAGGGGCAGAGAGAGTCTTAAGCCGACTCCGCTCTGAGCATGGAGTCCATCATGGGGCTTGATCTCATGACCCTGAGATCATGACCTGAACCAAAAGTAAGAGACTGCACCACACAGGTGCCCCCTGCCTTATGATTTTCTTTTTTTTTTTTTTTTTTAAGATTTTATTTATTTATTTGACAGAGAGAGAGATCACAAATAGGCAGAGAGACAGACAGAGAGAGAGATGAGGAGAAGCAGGCTCCCTGCCGAGCAGAGAGCCCCACGCGGGACTCGATCCCAGGCCCCTGGGATCATGACCCGAGCCGAAGGCAGAGGCTTAACCCACTGAGCCACCCAGGCGCCCCTGCCTTATGATTTTCTTAATGACAGTTTCTTCTCTAGCTTACTCTGTTGTAAAGAATTTAGTATGTAATACATATAACAACAGAATATGTGTTAATTAGCTCTTTATGTTATTGGAAAGACTTTGGTCAACAGGAGGCTATCGGTAGTTAAATTTTGAGGGAATCAAAAGTTATACGTGGATTTTTGACTGCGTGTTGTTCAGGGGTCAGCTGTAATCAGTTTTTTCATAAATTTTTTATTTTTGTTGAAAATAAAATTAATTGGTAAACTTATTTGCCTGACTGTTGATCTTGTTTGGTGAAAATAGATAAAAGCAAATGTACTTTATAAGCATTCTCATTCTCGTTTAATCAGAATGTTTTCATTTATACCAGGTTTGGAAACAAAAAGGAGAGGAATACAGAGTAACAGGATATGGTGGTTGGAGCTGGATTAGTAAAACTCATGTTTATAGGTTTGTTCCTAAATTGCCAGGCAATACTAATGTGAATTACAGAAAGTCATTAGAAGGAAGTAAGTAATTGAAGTTATTTTTTTCTCTGTTACAGTTTCTGATTTTGTACTATTTCTTATAAATTTGTAGAACATTGTACATATTTTGGATAAAAGTGCTTTTTCTGGAATTTTTAATAGAACATATGGAACTCCCAATGTAGTTAATTAATAATAAACTCTAAAATATTTTTTTAAAGATGTTATTTATTTATTTGACAGAGAGAGATCACAAGTAGGCAGAGAGGCAGGCAGAGAGAGAGGGGGAAGCAGGCTTCCCGCTGAGCAGAGAGCCCGATGTGGGGCTTGATCCCAGGATGCTGAGATCATGACCTGAGCTGAAGGTAGAGGTTTCACCCACTGAGCCACCCAGGCGCTCCCTAAAATACTTTAAATTGGATTTATTCTTTGGATTTTCATATCTAGGATTTCAGTTAAAGATGATAGAATAGAACTTACTTAAAAAAGAGAAAGAGAAAAGGCCTGAGCCACTTATTTGTTTTTCTGAAATCTTAAGTTCAGTATTGCCTTATTTCCTAAGGAGCCACCTGTCTGGTAACCTCAATGTTACAGCACATGACAAAGCCAGAAAAGAAGCAATAGAGACTTCCATGACCCCTCCACGTAAATGAGGGAGGTATTAACTCCATTTGTGTTATTCACTAACACTTTGGTATTCAGAATCACAGCAGTCTAGAGGGGAACTTGCCCTACGAAGAGACCATTTTGAATCTCACATTCCATGAGCAGGTTATTTCCTGAAGATGTGACGTTACATATAGTTCACATAGATACAGAGGACACAGCCCTGACCACAATCGATGTCTCCTCGCTCCCACCGTCCTCTTTGCATGCTCCGTTGCCATCTCTTTTTTGTTACCTGAGCAGTTTTCAAAAGCAGTTCTCACTCTGCGGTATAATTTGTCCGTGTGTGGTGTGATGGTGTGTTCTCTCCTATGAAACCTGTGCTATGGTGACTGCTGCGTGCGTACGTAGCTAACTAATTGGACTTCTTGTGAATGTTTCTGGTGAATCCTACTGGCTAGATATTTGAAACTGTTAATGTGGTAAAGTTATCATTTTGGATTATTACCCTTTAACAGAAAAAATATGTATTTCATAAGGCTCACTGGAACTTATATGGCTGTTGTGTATCTTGCACACAGAAGATGCTCAATGAGTATTTGTTTGCCAAATAGAACTATTCAACATTAAATTCTGTTTTGATCTGATTATATTCAAGTTGAGTGTCCTTTATAATAAATTCTAAAAGATTGTTAACTTTTTTATTGCCATTTTGTTGCTCCAGTTACCCAGATAGCACTGAGAATTCCAGAGAATTTTTGTTCAGTTGTGCCTGACCTGGTTTGTCTCGTGTAGTAAAATCCAGATTATCAATAAGCAAAACATTTACACTTTTGTAGGTTTATCTTATAACTACTTTCCGTAGCATACAGTTTCTGTTGTCCAAGTGCTGGGCTTTTATCCAGTCAGGTACCAAATTGGTCTTCCAGCATCTTTTAGATGGTAGAAGTGCACAGTGCACATTGTTAGCTTAATTTAACTACAGAGTAGGAATTACAGTGAAGGCCTTAGTAACCACCAATTTATTATCTCAGAATTACTAGTCACTATAAGAGTGGCTAATCTAGTCTGATCATATGATAGAAGCACAGATGTGTTGGAGAAAACCAGAGAGAAATGCAGTTCAGGGACCTTGACTTAGCATCAGAAGACTAGGTGTTCAACTTGACTGCTGACTGTGTGTGTCCCTTATCTCTAACCTCCATTCTAACTCAGACTGGATGCATTTGTTTTGCATATTAGTTTATAAGTGTCAGTAAAGGTATTGATGTGCAGGGATTAGCAGGATCTTAATTAGTAGTCTGTATGTCAAGAAGACCTTTAATGGAGAGGAAATTGCAAATATTTTACAATTGTCTAAGTATCTGGATTCTTAAAGCTTTTAAATGGGCTATTGCCATCATATAAAGCTCTCTTTGAGCAGCTTGAAAACATCGAAAACATATTGCCCAACTATTCTGAAATTACTTAAAGAAGCACTGAGTAAGGAGAGTATCAGCTTAGTTTTTGTCCTGTGGTACCTGGGGGTCCAGATGCATCCTGTCACTATTTTATCTGATTTCTTTCTTCTTTCACCAGTATGCTACTGTCTTGACAGATACTGAGTTTGTATTTTCCACTCTTTTCCCTTCCCTCAGCCAAATCTTTCTGGAAGGAATCATTTATTTAAATAAGAAGTAGGTATATGTTGAGAAGTCCTTGGGATATTTGGGATCAAGTAAAGAAGAAAATAAAAGGTAGAAAATGCCTGTGAGGCCCAAGAAAATTCATCTGGACAATAGTTCTGTATCGTGGGCTTGTGTTTTGTTTTTTTTTCCCTTATGGAAAATTTGAAACGACATGAGAGTAAAAAGAGAAGAGAAAAATGAATTCCCATGCAACCCATCATTCAGCTTCTGTCACTCTCCTGTTAGTTATCATCTACTTTTTTTCCTGGAGTTCTTTTTTCCCATGTATTTAGAGCAAATTCTAGAAATCATGCTATTTACCAGTTCCATATATAGCTCTAATTAGAGTAGACATTCCATAACCGTCATGACATTACCCGTTCAACGAACTAACAGTATTTAACACATCCATCTTGAGAGTCTCAGTTCCTATTCCAATTACCCCAATTGTGCCAGAGACACCATTTTACTGTTGGCAGTAAATTAGCTTCAGACAAGGCCAAACATTGCATTTGGTTATTTCTCTGAAGTCTCTTTTATTCTGTGATAAATGCTGATTCCCTACCCGGCAGGGGTGGGGGGAGGAAGTGCGTAAACAAACTTCTATAATTAATTTTACTGGCTCTTGGATAGCCTTGAAGTCTATCCGTGGACTCTGGGTGAAAAATACTTAAGTATTTATCCTTCTAATGTGATTCTTTAACACGAAGTATGTTAGAAACACTGATGTAGACCTAGTGGAGTTATTGAGCGGTTGAAATAGTCTCATAGTGAAGGATTCTAAAGAACTACTAAAATGCACTCATTCCTTTTATGCTTTCAGTCAGCTGAACATATTAGGAAAATATAGACTATTTTCAACTTCTGTGGTTTGTTTTTTTATTAAAAAATGGTACAAATGCTGGAAACTACTTGATAATTTCCACTAAACTAGATTTATTAAAGTAAATTGCTAATATTCAGAATAACCATAATTATATATATATATATATGTGTGTGTATATATATATATATATATACACACACACATATACACACTCAATTCTTTTTAGCCAAAAATAATGCGGATGAAAATATGGATGAATCAGATAGAAGAAAAAGTCCACGGAGTCCAAAAAAAATAAAAACAGAGCCTGATTCTGAGAAAGGCGAGGTAAAAGATTCAGATGCTGCCAAAGGAGCAGACCAAAGTGAAATGGACGTTTCCAAGATTACTGAGAAGAAGGACCAAGGTAAGGAGAGTATCCGGTGTGGAGGGCAGCCTGGGGGTGATAAAATTGCACTGGATCAGACTCGCACAGCGGAAGAGGTACTGCCTTGTCTTTCTTTGATAGCAGCTTTATTGAATCATAACTCATGTGCTTTATAACTCACCCATATAAAATGTACAGTTCAGTGGTTTTTAGTATTTCACAGAGCTGTTCAACTATCACCATTATCAGTTTTAGAACATTCTCGTCACCCCAAAAGGAAACCTCATACTCATTAGCAGTTAGTCTCCAGTCCTCCCTAAATCCCCCTCAGTCTACTAGTCTACTTTCTGTCTCTATGAATTTGCCCTATTTTGGACATTTCATATAAATGAAATCATGTAATATGTGGTCCTTTGGCTCTGGTTTTTTTGACTTGGTGTAATGTTTTCAAGCTTCGCCCATGTTGTAGCATGTGTCAGCATTTTGTCATTTTTATTTCCAAATAACAGTCCATTTTTTGGTTGTGCCACATTTTGTTTATCCAGTCATCAGTTGGTGGACATTTGGGTTTCTACTTTTTGGATGTTATAAATACTGATAAGGACATTTATGTGTAAGTTCTTATATGGATATATGCTTTCATTCCTCTTGGGTAAACACCTAGTAGTGGAATTACTGGGTCTAGCCTTCTGAGGAACTTACGTTGTCTTTTGTGAAAAGTCATTTTTTAAAAACTAGATAAGCTAGGTAATGTATGAGCCCTAAGATATTTTATGACCACAAAACATTCTAAACAAAATTTTCATGAAGGTATGGTGTATGGGGTAACTGTCATATGCTAAGTAATTTTCCACTGTGACATTCCAATTTCAGATACTAAGAATCAGAGTATTTAAATATTTACTAGATGTTTTTAAACCTTTTATAAAGTTTTAATTTATATTGAAGCCCTTGAGTGAAAATAAAAAACACTGCTAGTTTTTAAAATAAAAATACTGCAAATTCCACATTGGAGACTAAAAGTTACACTTACATAAATGTCTTTGTTTCACAGATGTACAAGAAATTTTAGATTCTGACAATGAGAAACCCTTTAAGGAAGAACCAATGGAGATAGATGATGATGTGAAAACAGAGCCACATATAAACTGTCACGAAGGTTCTCAAGTAGATGTGGTCAATGTCAGTGAGGGCTTCCATTTAAGGACTAGTTATAAAAAGAAAATTAAATCATCCAAACTAGATGGACTTCTTGAAAGGAGAATTAAACAGTTTACACTGGAAGAAAAACAGCGCCTCGAGAAAATGAAGTTGGAGGGTGGAAATAAGGGTATAGGAAAGACCTCTGCAAGTTCTTTGAAAAGCCTTTCTGAGTCACCAGTAACAATGAAAGCAAAAGAAGGGTGTCAGAGTGACTCACTTAGACAAGAACAAAGCCCTAATGCAAGTAATGGTAAATCTGAAGATGTGATTCGGGGATGCTCACAAAGTGATTCCTCGGTTCTTGAAATCGGTGATCCTGATCATACGACAGAGAGACTTTATCCAAAAGATCAAACGTTAGATGATGTCTCCATTCAGAGCCCAGACACAAACTGTCAGAAACAAAATTCTGTTGGAAATGACATAGATGAGAGTCTCTCTGAACCTACGAGTCAAGGCCAGGAACCTAGTAAGATTAAAACAAGAGGAAGTGACTTTCTCATTGGTGACTCCAAACTAGCCTGCACAGATGAAATTGGTACTTTGATCTATAAAAATAAAAAGCCACTCATACAGGAGGATAATGACACCATTGTTTCTCCTTCCCAGAGCCCATCACTTCCATCAGTACCTAAAAGTACCGATGATAAAGATCTCTCGTCTCTGTCAAAAGCAGTGGACTTTGAAGGAAAACTAGGATGTGTCTCTGAATATAACAGCACCTTGGAAAATAGTTCTGATACTATGTCTATTCAGGACAGCAGTGAAGAAGATATGATTGTTCAGAATAGCAATGAAAGTCTTTCTGAGCAGTTCATAACTCAAGAACAAGGTATTGAAGGCTTGGAGACATTGAAACGGGAGTTTGTTCCAGATAAGTCCCCTGGAAACTATGATAAAAGACCACAGGGTAAGGTAACTGAAGCAAATGGTAGAAAGCCAAGTCAAGAACAGAAATTAGAGGAGAGAACCGTTAATAAATGTATTGATCAAGTCAATCTAAAAAGTAGCACTGACAAAAAGAATAATGAAAATCGAGAGTCTGAAAAGAAAGGACAGAAAGCAAGTACCTTTCAAATAAACGGAAAAGATAATAAGCCCAAAACATATTTAAAAGGGGAATGCTTGAAAGACATCTCTGAGAGTAAAGTAGTAAGTGGTGACATTGAACCAAAGCTTAATAATATAAATAAATTAATTCCTGAAAATGATATTAAGCCTTTGACTGCTAAAGAATCTGCTGTAAAGCCATTCATGAATGGTGATGTCATCATGGAAGATTTCAATGAAAAAAACAACTTGGAAACAAATTCATGTTTACAGAGATCTTCAGATGGTGAAGGCGACTACCAAGATGGCCTAGAGACCCTGCCATCAACCAAAGAGTGTGAGAGTGCACACGCTACCGTGCCTTCACTGTCTGGTCCGGAAAGCAGTTCAGGGAATCAGGTAGAAGATATGGAAGTTGAAACCTCAGAAGTTAAGAAAGTTACTTCCTCACCTGTTACTTCTGGAGAGGAATCTAACCTCAGTAATGATTTTGTTGATGAAAATGGTCTGCCTGCCCACAAAGATGAAAATGTCAATGGAGAGTCCAAGAGAAAAACAGTCATCACAGAAGTCACCACCATGACATCCACAGTGGCCACAGAATCAAAAACCGTAATCAAAGTAGCAAAAGGTGATAAGCAGACTGTGGTCTCTTCCACAGAAAATTGTGCCAAATCCACTGTTAAAACCACCACTACAACTGTAACAAAGCTTTCCACACCCTCCACAGGCAGCAGTGTGGACATCATCTCCGTGAAGGAGCAGAGTAAGACTGTGGTCACCACAACGGTGACAGACTCACTGACCACTGCAGGGGGCACTCTGGTGACATCTATGACAGTGAGCAAAGAATATTCCACAAGAGACAAAGTGAAACTCATGAAATTCTCAAGACCCAAGAAGACTCGTTCAGGTACAGCTCTGCCATCCTATAGAAAGTTTATCACCAAGAGCAGCAAGAAGAGCATATTTGTTTTACCTAATGATGACTTAAAAAAGTTGGCCAGAAAAGGAGGAATTCGAGAAGTCCCCTATTTTAATTACAATGCAAAACCTGCCTTGGATATATGGCCATATCCTTCTCCTAGACCAACGTTTGGTATCACTTGGAGGTATGTACTTTAAAATGTATTTGGGGAAGGGAGAAAGTCTTAAAAAGCATTGTATAGGAAGCATATCTCATTTTTTACAGGAAAAAAAATGAGATCATAAGAGATGAGATAGGGGAGCATAAGTTTAATGGGTCAAGTTAGTAATGGAAATAAGATACAGAGAATCTTGAATTTGGCCAGCTGGGAGGTACTCAAGTTTCTTAAGGAAAAATGTTTTAAAAACTGAAAAAAATGTAAGGGAATTCTTTAAAATGAAATTCAGTTTTACTTACCACAAGACAGAAGAAACCTGTCAAATATAGTTGTTTTTGTGCTTTAACTTTCCAAATTATTGCCATGTGTTTGCCTTGGGAATGAGAGAATTACAGACTTGGATAATCCCCTTTCTGGAATGTTTGTATTTTATTTCTATTAGGTAATTCATAGAAACATAAGACATAGGAAACATGCCTGTGAATCACACAAAGTTCATCATAACATGGAAATCTTCCTAATGTAATTTATTTGCATGATAAACATTTATTTTGGAGTTCTCTGTTATTTATGTGAGAAGAGGTAGTCTCTGAGATTTCTTAGGGATTTTTTTAAAACCCAGAAATAGTCTTAATTTTAAATTTTCTGGGCATTAAGCTTTGGGGATGAGTCATAATTACATAATGTTGGCAGTTATCAGATCGTGTAGTTTTATATTGGGAAAGGATCTTAGAAATTCTTATCTTTTATAGATGTGTAATAATTTGCCTCTGGCCACAGAGGGACAGAGTTAGGAATAGTTCCCGGTTTTCCTAAATCCCAGTCCAGTGCTGTATCTGCTCTGTCACATTTCACATATCTGTCCTTGCTTTGTCCTTTTTCATGTCCTTGTCTTTTTATCTTTTCATCCTCACAACTGGAAAGGACGGAACATAAAGACTGAAAACATAAGAGTTCTATGGGGCATGCTCGGAAGTCAGGAACAATCTTGATTGTTTCTAGATTTTGGTAGGAACCCAAAGTTATTTCAACAAATGAGCAGACTTTATTTCACTCTAGGCTTCATTTCTGTGTGTCTTTATTATGGTTCCAGTTTCTTTACGTTAAAATCATACCTTTTTTGGTTTCTTTTATATTATAACTAGTATTATAAAACCAAAAAAAAAAAAAAAAAAAGGTGAAGTGTAAATGAGTATTCTCTCTAAAGGAATTAACTCACTAACATGGCCAGTCATCGTTGGTTTGACCCAGGTTTTTATAACTCATCTTTTGATCTGAACTAAAATATCATCACTCCGTCACACATTCAATAGAGACAGCTGAAAAGTACAATCTCTCTGCAGGGCCTGCAATGAAGGATTTGCAGAATCCTGCAGGGAATCAAGGAACTCTTCATTACAGTTCATGGATTTATAGGACTGCTCTGCACTTTTCTGCTTTCTTCATTGAGAGCGGTCCCAAAATGTGTCCTTGACTGTCCTGCAGGTAACTTCTTTCCCACTGGAAAAGTTACTATGTACAAATACTTTAATTAAAATGACCTGGCAGTTGTGGAGGCCGACCTTTCTGCTCTTTTCTTTTCCGAAGTGGAAGGTAGGCTCAACTGGGAAGCACTTTTCTCTGAACCCACTCCGATCGAATGTTGCCCAGGGCTCTTTTCTGCACGGCCGGGTTTCAGGAGCCTTGTATTTTAATATGCACTGTGGGCACAGTTGGTACCTGTGTAGTTAATTTCTCATGTGTTAATGGAAGGAAATACCGTCCTGTACATTTTAAACAGATATTGCTGTCAAATATGTGCTAACGGCTCAATTTGCTGAAGTTGAGGGAAGATACAAGAATCCCTTGTATCTAACAGAAGCATGGGTAAATATGTAAAATATTCTTGACTTAATGCATTTTTTAAAAGGTGTATTGCTGTAAAAACCATGGGTGTGAAATGCATTTTTGTACTCACACTTGAATAAGATATGTCTGATGCTTAGAGTAGATGTAAAGAATCCAAGAGGTGCTCGTTTGAGCTTTATTCATGTTGAGGCTGAGCAGTAGTGAAAAGGGAAACTTGTCAACTCATTAGGCCTCTTTTCCCCTCCGCACTGCCCATTCCCTCACCTCCTTTTTCCAGGGCCCTGATTCTGTTTCATGATCACTTTGAACCAGTAGTGGTCCCCACAGTGCCGCCCGAGCAAACGGTTCTCCTGAAAGGCAGATCTATCCTGTGAATATTCGGTCGGAGCTGAGCCGCCTTCCACGTGTTAACTTGAACCGCAGGGCTGGGAGGGGGAAAGCCTTTGTCACCTGTGCACCACGTCTGTGCGAAGTACTTCCCTTTACAACCCGCCCGATGCCGGATACGTTTCAGAAGCCTTCAGCGGCTCACCTTGAATGCTCTTCTCCCCTCCCACGGCAGCGCGTCGCTCCTGCCGGCTTCATCTCTTGCTACGCTTCCAGCCCCTTCCCTCCAGTCGGAGCCCAGCAGATGTGGCTGCTGGGAAGAAGAGTGTGCTGTTGTACACCTTCCTCCTGAGCGGATGTGTGCCCTCTGCCCTGCTGTAGCCACCTCCCCATCTTTGTCCTCTGAGACCCAGGCAAGGCTCTGATCCTCAGACCAGAGCCGAGTCAGGTGCCACTCCCACTTCTCTCTGTTAAGCTCCTGAGGAAGCAAGGACAGATCATGATTCATTTCCGTCTCCAGCCCCTTTCAGTCAGTCGAACACACACAGAAGGCACTCCAGTGTATTTTGAATGAATACGTAAATGAACAGGCTTTTGGTGTGTTCCCCTCCTCCTGGTGTTTCTGTTGCAAAATAGAGGTGCACTGAAGTTGCTATTTGACAGTAAAGAGTGAGTCGAGGAAGAAGAGAGAGAATAAGAAACATTTCTTTTCCCAAATACATATCCATTTGCTGTGTCCAGAGTTCCCTAGGCGTTTCTGCAGGGTATGGTCTGTCTGAAAGTGACACATACTTCCCCCTTCTCAGGACATCCCTGCACTGGATAACGTTCCCCCTCCCATTTAAGAATTGTTCTGTCTAGGGGCACCTGGGTGGCTCAGTTGTTAATAAGCGTCTGCCTTTGGCTCAGGTCATGATCCCAGACTTCTGGGATCGAGCCCTGCATCGGGCTCCTTGCTCAGCGGGAGGCCTACTTCTCCCTCTCCTATCCCTACTCTGCTTGTGTTCCCTCTCTCACTGTCGCTCTCTCTCTGCCAAATAAATAAATAAAATCTAAAAAAAAAAAAATTGTTCTTTCCACGTTAGAGGATTCACAGGGCAAAAGCACAAGAAAGGAAATCCTGGTGTCACAGGTGGAGATGGGAATTTAAGAAGCTGCTGCAACTTTTTGGTTGGAGCATTCCCTTTCTCTCATTGTTCATTTTCCCAGCTTAATGTTTAGTACAGAAAGCATTGCCTCTCAAATACAAATTATCTTATAGTTTACCTTCTGTGTCTGTTGGAGGAGGAAATTATTTTAGTTGTATAGATTTTTCTGTATACTGTAATCAGCCAGTATATTTACTTAAGTACATGTAGCATTAATTACACACTAACAGACAATTGATATCCTAGGGCTGCTTTACAATATTTTATGGTTAGTTCCATCTTGGGACATAATATTCATTGCAGCTGTAAACTCATTTTGAAATATATCTTTAATATTATTTTTAAAAGAATATCTAGAATGTTTAGTAACTTAGAAAAAACCTGAACACAGAGATTCCTGGGTCTCCTTTTCAGTAACGAATCGTATTACCCTTTTTTATTACTAATTATGTTACAGAATTCTGAAACTATTAACTAATGTGACTAGAGTGTTTATTAGTATTAGCAGATGTTCATCATCCAGTAGTTCATGTTTTGCAGAACCACCATTTGGATACAGAATTTCTGTCCATTTGGAAAGGCCTTATTGGATTTGCAGGGGGTCTTTTTTTTTTTTTTTCCTGTTTTGTGTTTTGAGAAAATTTAAACAGTTTCATTTTGTTTCAGCACAAATAAATCAGTTATGATTTTATCCTTTTTCAAAACTCTTTTATCACCTTTAGTAACACAATTATTTCCCTGTATTTGTTTTTTGTAATTTATCTAGCACATATTCTGGAATTAGGCTAAATGTATAAAATCTTCATAAATTCTTGCCATGTCAGTCTTAAAAAGAAACATGCTCATTTTACAAATTCATATGGCATTTGAAGCAACTGCAGACCCTTTTTAAATTGTTAGATGCATGTTACACCCAGGAACAAAAGGGTTATTTTATTAAGGGACATGTAATAGCCAAAGTACTTACAAAATCCTCATTATTAAAATCATAATGAAGACAAGAAACCAGCCATTCGGTTTAATAATAGAATGTGTCTGTGTGTGCGCGCACCTGCGCGTGTACGTACACGATACATATGTAGTTTCTCTGGGGTTTTTCTTTCAGGTATAGGCTTCAGACTGTGAAGTCCTTAGCTGGAGTGAGCCTTATGTTACGGTTACTGTGGGCGAGCCTGAGGTGGGATGACATGGCCGCCAAGGCTCCTCCAGGAGGAGGGACCACACGGACAGGTAAGGGTTTCTTATTTTCTGTTTGAAGTGGAAAAGAGAAAAAAAATCACTTGACCGTTCACTTAATTTTAAGCATTTCTGTGATTTATTAAAATATAACACTTGTGTCTAAAAATACAGCTTTGCTAAGGTTGGGCAGCACGTGCTGTAAGATCCCGGGGGCAGGCAGGGAAGCGGGGGTCAGATGAGAAGGGAGTCACTTTTAGATGTGAACCCGTCTGGATTTTTAAAAAGATCTTTATTGGGGTGCCTGGGTGGCTGTCAGAAAACATCTGGCTCTTGATTTTAGCTCAGATCATGATCTTGGGGCCATGAGATCGAGCCCCGTGTTGGGCTCCACGCTCAGCAGGGAATCTGCTTGAGATTCTGTTTCTCCCTCCACGTCCACGCCTAGCCGTCCCAGCTCCCCATACTCGATCACTTGGATGCATGTGCTCGCTCACACTCTCACAATATAAATCTCCCCGCTGCCCCCCCCCAAATTCTGGTCTTTATTTTCTTTTATTTATTATGGTATAATTTTACATAAAACAAACTGCACACATATATAAGACACACATTCTGATAAGTTTTCGGACTCCTGGGGGCGCTTGGGTGGCTGCCTTTGGCTCAGGTCCTGATCCCAGGATCCTAGGATTGGGCCCCGCATCAGGCTCTCTGCGCTTCTCCCTCACTCTATGCTTTTGTGTTCTCTCTTTCTCTCTGTCAGATAAATAAATAAATAAATCTTTAAAAAAAAGAAAAAGTCCACTCATGGCCCTTTGTTATCGCTCCCCCTCCTGTCCTCGTGAAACTACTGAGCAGCCTTCTTTCACTGACATTTAGTGTATATTTTCTAGAGAGTTCTATGTGTTTGTATTTTTCTCTTTCTCCTAGTTCGTTCTTCCTCTTTTTTAGTTGATAAATGGAACTGGAAAACATACATGATTTTTAAAAATTGACATGTATGATTTTTAAAAATTGACGTGTATGATTTAAAAAATTGAGTGGATGTGCATGATGACAAAACCAGCAAAATCTAAAAAGTTGAAATATAAATCTTTATTATAAAAAGATTTTTGTTATTGTAGAGTATAAGTCAGTTAAACTGGGACATCCGGAATCCTATGCTTGCTGCTTCTTTCTTCTTAGTATTTTGACTGTTTTACTGCCAGAAGCTAAGCTGCCCCCAGATAGTATTTTGCTCAGTTTAGAAATTTTCAGTGAGGTAGAAAGTCAGTATTACTGTACTCTAGCAATGATCCCGAAGTCATTAATTAATCAAATGTTTTCAAAAGTTTATTCCATGTGTGTCTCCTTTTTAAAGCACCAGATGTTGTACCTTTTTAGTTTCTGAATATTTTAGGTGGTTATTAATACTGTGTGGATTAAATCACCATAGAAACATCTGAAACTGAAATCACAACAACAGAGATCATTAAAAGGCGAGATGTTGGTCCTTATGGCATTCGATCTGAATATTGTATCCGGAAAATCATTTGCCCCATTGGAGTTCCAGAAGCACCAAAAGGTAAGGAATACAAATAATTCTGTTCTTTTGTTATTGACCTGTTAACCACATCTTTTACCAATTAAAATTTGATTATAGGGACATTTGGATGGCTCAGTCAGTTAAGTGTCTGCCTTCGGCTCAGTTCGTGATCCCAGGGTCCTGGGATCAAGTTGTGCATCCGGCTCCTCGCTACCCCTGCTTGTGTGTGCTCTCTCTTCTCTCTCTGTGACAAGTAAATAAAATGAAATCTTAAAAAAAATTTTTCATTGTAATCATTTCCTTAACTCTTTATTCCAATTATGAAAAAGATACCTTCTCATTACATGAACGATACCATTACAAAAAGGTATTTTTTCATTACATTTTTTAAAATGGTATTTAAGTAATAAACATAACAGGATTTCACTAGACAAACATATCTATAGGCATTGTTCCAAGCACAGGGAGGGTGCAGAGAACTATAATACCTCTTCTAGGGGCACCTGGGTGTCTCATTTGGTTAAGTGTCTGACTTGGTTTCCCATGATCTCATGGGTTGTGGGATCGAGCTCCATGTCACGCTGTAGCTCAGCAAGAAGTCTCCTTGAAAGATTCTCTCCCTCTGCCCCTCTATCTGCTCATGCTCATGCTTGTGCGTGAGAGCTCTCTCTCTCTCTCTTCAAGTAAATCTTAAAAATTAATAATACCACGGGGCACCTGGGTGGCTCAGTCGGTTAAAGCCTCTGCCTTCGGCTCAGGTCATGATCTCGGGGTCATGGGATTGAGCCCTGCATCGGGCTCTCTGCTCGGCAGGGAGCCTGCTGCTTCTCTCTCTCTCTGCCTGCCTCTCTGCCTACTTGTGATCTCTGTATGTCAAATAAATAAATAAATAAAATCTTTTAAAAAGTAATAATAATAATAATACCTCTTATAATTAAGATGTGGAGCAGTGACTGATACCAGACCTTCAGCCCTAAGAGGGCAGCTGCTGAGTCTGTCTGGTTTGTTGTTGTCCTGACACCCGCTGTAGAATCTGACACACGAGTGGTCACTGAACATCTGTTGATTCAAGGGTTAAAGCTGTTGTGAAATACTTCAGTTCTCAGATAGAAATAACCTAAGAGGCATAAAGAGCGATTCATTTATAACATAACAGTTACAGAGCAACTACATGATAAGGACTAGACCGCAAATACATGGAAGAATGGGACTGAGCCCCTGTTCTCAACGGAAGTGAAGCAAAGGTGATAGTATTAAAATTCTGTAACATGGGGCGCCTGGGTGGCTCAGTGGGTTAAGCCACTACCTTCGGCTCAGGTCATGATCTCAGGGTCCTGGGATTGAGTCCCACATCGGGCTCTCTGCTCAGCAGGGGCCTGCTTCCCTTCCTCTCTCTGCCTGCCTCTCTGCCTACTTGTGATCTCTCTCTGTCAAATAAATAAATAAAATTCTTAAAAAAAAAAAAATTCTGTAACACGAGAATCAAAACTGTTAATGCTAAAAAGAGTTCAGTGAGGTGATCAGATTCAAGAGATGTAGATAGATTAAAATGAGTAATTTTATTTCATATGTGCAAAAAAGCATTTAGGGAAAAAATCTGTTATGAAATGGGTAAAAAGAGAATGCTGTCCTTAGAAACGTACTACTTAATAACAGAAGCTAATTGTCTCCAAATATATGTGGTTTACATTTTGAAATCTGATTACATTCAAAAGTTCCTCTTGCAGAATAAATGAGAATAGATTTTTTAAAAAGAACCTCAATAAGGGGTACCAGTCCTAGCAGAGGATGAAAATTAGCATAAGTAAAACAGTGTTGTCATGGAACTAAGACAGCCGTTGCTCGGCAGAGAAACAGATGGAACAAGTGGTTTCTGACGTCTTCATTCTTGACCCCAGAGCTTTCAAATCACTGCAGTCTCTTTGGATCACATTTCTTTGCCTCTTTCCGCTTTGAATAACCTTGGCCCTACTGCTGTTTCTGCTTTCTTCGGCTGCTTCCTTGTTCCCTGAACAAATGGGATGGTTCAGTGCTTGCCTCTTTCTACTTTTTATTTTTGAAATCTTACCATTAGATTTTACCTCTCCTATTTAGTTTCAGATCCGTTCTTCACACAGGCAACTTTCAAATCCTCCTTCTCAGTGCTGTGATGGAAAATACGCATTGCCAGAGTAGCACATGCCAAGGACACCCGGCCCAACTGTGTGGGAGGAATACAGTAGGCTTCTTGAAGGACGTGTATCCATGTTGGCGTCCAGTGAGGGGGACAGAGGCGAGGAATGGGTCACAGCCAGATAGAACAGGCTACGTAAAAGCTCATAGGCCTTTATAAACCTGGCCCATGAGCTCTGACCCACCACTTGGTTTTGTTAATAAAGTTTGATTGGAACACAGCCATACATACTCTCTTAGGTATTGTTTCTGACTCTTCATGATACAAAGGCCCAGTTGGATAGTTGTAACAGAGACCATCTGGCCCACGTAGTGTGAAGTATTTACCATCTGGCCCTTTAAGAAAAAGTTTGCCAACTCCTCTTTCTTATGCCATAAGAGGAGATGCCAGAAGTACTGTAATTTTAGAAGCTCTATTTGCTTAAAATGCTCTGATTTCTTTTCCAAAGAAACACCTACACCTCAGAGGAAAGGCCTTCGATCAAGTGCATTGCGGCCAAAGAGACCAGAAACGCCCAAGCAAACTGGCCCTGTTATTATCGAAACTTGGGTAGCAGAGGAAGAGTTGGAATTATGGGAGATCAGGGCGTTTGCTGAAAGGTAAGGAGTTGGTTCACATGTAAGCAGATATTTGAAGCTTAACTTGAGTATGTCCTAGTTAATTGTATTTCACCTCTTGATTTTAAGTGCTAGCTGTAGATGATTTCTTAAAGTCCTATTTCTAATTTTAATGTGTTGTATCTGTTTGTCAGTTTCTGATTATCTTACATTTAATGTTTATTTTTAAGCGGAAATAATTTCAAACCTTTTTATAATATGAAAATCGACCCGATTCCATTTAATATTTGATACCAGTGTCTAGTAGTGTCATTTCTGATAAAATTCCTCCTTTTTTTTTTCCCCTGCAGAGTGGAAAAAGAAAAGGCACAAGCAGTTGAGCAACAGGCTAAGGTTAGTGAACAGAAGAAGGCAGACGACCTCAAGGCCCAAATGGAGGCTCACCCCCGACAGCAGCGCTTGGCTGTCCAGCAGGTGGGGGAGTTGGTACTAGTCCCACCTGGCAGCACATTGACATTTTTAGCCAAATTCGTGCACACCAAAAGCACAGTAATATATTCATGTGGTTGTATTTATTATCACTAGAACTCAATGGGTAAGTTTTTGTTATTAACATATTGTCGGCACACGGTGTTAACATTAGCTTGAGGTGTTTGTGGGTAATTTTCAAAGATAATGTTGTCCTGTCAAGTTCTAATTGTAGGCCATGAAAAAGCAAGTTGTACTAAAACACTTTTAAGAGTTTGCTGTAATTGAGGATAATTAAGCTACCAGTGGTTTCTTTGCTTTTCCACACTATAAATAATATATTATATGTGCCTGAATATCAGGGGCTCACATATTTTCTCTGGAGAAATATGCAAACTTTTAGGATATAGATGAAATCAATAAAGATCTATTTGCAATATCACTAACTTAGTTACATATATTTAAAAATTACATATTATATCAACCGAAGTATTCATTTCAAGCTACTTTTTTCCTCTTACATTTTATAAAACATTCCTTTACATTTTTGTGCATCTTTTACTTCTGTATACTGTAGGTCATTGTCTTCCCTTACATCAGAGATTTAGATAAAAGCACTGTTGGATTTTTCATGTCTGTTCATTCAGAGAAAAAATAGCTAGTTGTTTTGTTTTTCATTTTATGGGTATGTTTTGTCATCTCTATAGTGAAATCTAATGTTTTACTTTTAAATATTTATTTAAAATGTTTATTTACAAATAAAGTCAACATTTCCAATTTTGAAGGCATACCCTCAGGAGATAACTACTAAATAGGTGTTCAGTTTCTTTGTCTCCCTGCCTCCTTTTTTTTTTTTTTAACTGATTCAGTCAGATGACATCTCCAAAGTATCCAAAACTAAACTCCTTTTCTTCTGAGGAATGAGATACTATGTGAAATACCTCACATTACATTCAGGCATATAGGATATTTACAAAGTCCTGTAGAGTTCGGCTGTGATGTCACTGGTGAGCAGTTACCAATGGCAGGAGAATGTTCAGCATTACAGCTTTAGCTTAGTACACATCTCAGCCCCACCATTAACCAGCTCTGTCTAGGCCAGTTACATAATTTCTCTGAGTCTCAGTTTTGTCATCTTTAAGTTAAAATACCAGTAACTCTGTTGGGTTGGTCTGAGCATTAAGTAAGATAATGATGAGTAAGCATGCCACCAGGTTTGAAATGAGTGCTGCCCGTGTTCTTACTTGTGGAAGCTTATATCGTTGTGTTGGTAAGGTCAGGAAGTGTTAGCAATCTATGATAAAAGATACACAGATCGTCTTTAAAAACCTTATAGTCTGATCAGATTATACCTCTCTGCATAAAATAGTCTAAAATATTTTTCTATAAGAATGTGTGACGTGAGTAGTGTAAGAGGTTTAGAGAAGATATTTTACTAACATTTTCAGCTTGCTTACCTTGTTCGTCAGCTTGAATAGTGGCATTTAAATATCGACATGGTTTTTTTTTAATTGGGTAAGTTAACATTCTAGTAAACCGGAAACCTTTTACAGTTCCTACCATTTGCCTCTGTTCTCTAAGTTCTGCTGCCAAGCAACAAGGTGTTTCTCTCTCCAGTGAAATTATCAATGTGTCTTTTATTTGCATTCTGAAAGCTTGGACATTTGTACAGGCTGTGATTTAGAGTCCTTAAAATATGGCCTTCTTCAGGAAATTAAGTTTAAGGGCAAATTTATATGAACATATTTTCAGAAATACTTTAGAAATTTGATCCAGTTTCTTAAATTTGGAGAAATTATGGCTGGACTTCTTGCAGAATGGTCTCATTTTTATTGAGAACTGTTTGGTTCATGTTTTCTGTCCCTGGCTTTTCTAGAAACGATTGGAACAGCAGAAGCCTACAGTAATTGCAGCTTCCACCACTTCCCCAACAAACAGTACAACTAGTACCATTTCTCCAGCACAAAAAGTTATGGTGGCCCCCATAAGTGGCTCAGTTACAACTGGAACTAAAATGGTACTCACTACTAAAGTTGGATCTCCAGCTACAGTAACATTCCAGCAAAACAAGAACTTCCATCAGACCTTTGCTACGTGGGTTAAGCAAGGCCAGTCAAATTCAGGTATACAACTGTTATTAAAGAAAAGACTACTTTCATTCAGGGAAAAAAAATTTCATTCCTTTACTGAAATGGAACATTTCTTTAGAAAATTGTTTTTCTTCTGCAGCTGATTGAGCAAACGAGCTATAACAGTTGGTTTGTTACAAGTAGTATTCATTATTATTACATTAGCGAAACTCCTCTCTTACATTACTTCACTTTCAACATTTACATAGTTCACTTACTTTGAGTGGAGAGGAATGTTTGTCTTAAAAATACAAAATGAGCCACATTTCATGCATCGGTGCCCTTCCTAAAAGTCACTACGTTGCTGGTTATTTTAAATCTAAAGCTTATTAAATGTCTTATACCCCATTAGCCACCAGCACAGCTGCCACATCTGCTACAACCATTGCCAGCACAGGTCAGACGTTCCAAATTACAGGCAATCCAGTCACTATGGCAGGAAAAGTAATTACCAAACTGCCACTTCCTGCAAACAGCAAGATTGTCGCTGTAAATGTGCCAGCAACGCAAGGAGGTAAGGGAAATGTGAAGAGTTTTAATTCACATTTGCCAGATCATACTGTCGCCATTATTTTTCATTTCCTTTTCACTGATTTCAGTCCTCGGATCTCACATTCTATGTAGCCCACTATAAAACCCTGCCACACGTAGTTTCTCCTCAGAAACCCAGCAACACCTGATGCTTTTTATTAAAAGGGCAGTTGTTAATGACTTCTCCATCTTTCTTTAAGGCGTTGTTCAAGTACAGCAGAAAGTTCTGGGTATCATTCCATCAAGTACAGGTACAAGTCAGCAGACCTTTACTTCATTCCAGCCCAGGACAGCAACAGTCACAATTAGGCCCAATACCTCAGGCTCTGGAGGAACCACAAGCACTTCACAAGTAAGAATTCTTTACAGGCTTATTTTGCTTTGAAGTGTGAAGCACACCGAGTTGAAGTTTTTAGAACAACCTCTTCCAGGATTAATCCAGCTTCTAATTTTCCTTTGCCTTTTACGCAGTATGTGACAAAGTACTGATTGTTTTTAAAAACCTGTTGTATTCTTAAGCATAAATCATATGCAAAATGTTCATTTTTAACATTTAGTTAATAGCATATTTTTATATGTTATGAATCATAATAAATGCTTTCTAGGATTTTGTAAGGAAAATTCCTTCATACAAAACAATGGACAGCATTGGAGCCCCCAGGGAAACTTGCTGTGCAGCTAAGAGTAGAATGAAAATAGAATGCATGGCATTATAACTAGTTTGTTATCAGCTGATACGCATACGTATTAGATATGTGTAGCCGTTTCTTTGGCTCTAAGTGTCATGGAAAATGTTTGAAGTTTCATAGACTTAAAAATAATGTGCTCTGTAGTCTCTCCTCTAAAACTATGAAAGAACATTGGGTTTCCACTCTTAGTATTATATTCTGTGGTGACAGTTACATATTGGACCTCAGGGAAAATAGGACTCAACATTTTCCTGTGAGCAACCATGGTGGTTATAGAACAAAGCTTCACTGGGTCCTGTCCCTCCCTTCTAGCCTGTAAAGAGGTACTTGGTATCAGTGACAAGGAATTTCGTATGATCTCATTTGAATTAAATTTTCTTCCCTCAGAATTCCATCTTTATTCTGATGCTTAATGTAACTTAAAATGTAATGTCCAAGAGCCTTTGTCATTTCTGTAAACCTGTTTATCAATAGAGAATGTTTAAAGATGTGTGTTCGAAGTCCGTCATGCTCTTAGTCCTTTTAAAAACATTTTAACTCCTTCCTTTGTGTCATTTATAGGTAATCACAGGGCCTCAGATCCGCCCTGGAATGACGGTAATTAGAACACCGCTCCAACAGTCCGCACTAGGAAAGGCAATTATTCGAACACCTGTGATGGTGCAGCCAGGTATTCATCCCTCCAGCATTTTCCTCTTACACCTGTACAACCAGTCTCGGAAATCTGTAATACTCTCTACTGGCCACTCTGCATACTGAAAAATACCAATTTGAATGAATACTTCAAAGCACACTAAATTTCTAATCCACTGTGGGGTGCATCCATATTATTTCATTTCTGGCATTGCGAGTAAGGGAAAAATAGATCCAGCTATGCTTAATAAAAATGTTCTAAAAACCTGTAATAAATAGAAGATAAATTAATTCAAATCACTGGAGTAAAGAGAATGAGTGAAGACAATACTCCGTGTGGCAAAAGACAGACAAAATCAAGGAAACAGCTAAGAAGGATTTAAACAGAAAGCATAAAAAAAGATTACAAAGGCATTATCAGCCCTTTGTTAATATGAACAGGTTAAACTTCCCATATTTGTAAGTTGAATATTGTAAAGATAGAAGAAAAAATCCTACTGTATATTAATAAGAAACATATCTAAAGTTGAATTACCACAAAAGGTTAATAAAAAGATGGGCAAAGGTACTTGAAATAAAGACCAAAAATAGCAAGTAAGAAAAGAGGGAGATAGGGTGTGGGTGGGGAGGACAACAGTTATCCTACTAATATTGAACAGAGCAAAAGTCAGTGATTTTTACATTGCCTTAAAGATAAAAAGTTGAAGTGAAGATGCCATTTGGAATCTTTAAGAACCAATTAAGGGGCACGTGACTGGCTCAGTTGGTGGAGCCTGTGACTCTTGATCTTGGGCTTATAGGTTCAAGCCCCACATTATGTGTAGAGATTACTTAAAAATAAAATCTTTGGGGCGCCTGGCTGGCTCAGTCATTAAGTGTCTGCCTTCAGCTCAGGTCATGATCCCAGAGTTCTGGGATCAAGCCCTATGTCAGGCTCCCTACTCAGCCAGAAACCTGCTTCTCCGTCTCTCATTCCCCCTGCTTGTGTTTCCTCTCTCGCTGTGTCTCTCTCTGTCAAATAAATTCTTTTTTTATTTAAAAAAAAAACTTAAAAGAAATATCCTTTTAAAAAAAAGATTTCATTAGTGTGTTTAAAGCAAGAACTACTTGATATCAGGGAGGGATCAACAGAAGCATGGTAGACCAGAAGCAGAGTGTGTCAACTATTAAACCTGCAGGAGTACACATTGGTTTTAGGTCCATATGGACTTTGTACAAAAACAGTCACATAATGAGTCATAAGTAAAACCTGGTGAATTCCTTCCAAAAAGTGGAACGTGTGTAGGCCACATTCTGTATAGTAAAGCTAGAAGTTAATTAAGTTATTCTACTAATTTTTACTTGCTTGAAATTTTTAAAAAGTATGTTCTCATAAGTAACATTTGAGTTAAGGGAACATCAAATGCATAGGTTCAAGCAGATTATCGAGTAGTAACTAAGTCATTCTGCCAGAGCAGGACTCAGAGGCAGATCTGTTCAATAACTACTTGAGCATCTACCTACTCCAGGCAGTTGAAATACACTGGAGGATAAAACAGACCAAAAACCCATATTCTTAAGTATTAATCAGTAGAAAAATATACAAAACAAGTCTTAAAGAAAACAGAAAATAAAATAAAAATATAAGTAATAATTTAAAAAGGGCAGGTACCTGGCCTACTTGGTCAGTAGAGCATGTGACTCCTCATCTGGGAGTTGAGAGTCAAACCCCATGTTGGGTGTAAAGATGACTTAAAAATAAAATCTTAGGGGTGCCTGGGTGGCTCAGTGGGTTGAACCTCTGCCTTCAGCTCAGGTCGTGATCTCAGGGTCCTGGGATCAAGCCTTGCATCGGGCTCTGTGCTCAGCAGGGAGCCTGCTTCCCCCCCCCCCCTCTCTCTCTCTCTCTCTGCCTGCCTCTCTGCCTACTTGTGAGCTCTCTCTGTCAAATAAAAATGTTTAAAAATTTTTTTTAAAATGCTTTAAAAAAATAAAATCTTGGGGCGCCTGGGTGGCTCAGTGGGTTAAAGCCTCTGCCTTCGGCTCAGGTCATGATCCTAGAGTCCCAGGATCGAGCCCCGCATCCGGCTCTCTGCTCGGCAGGGAGCCTGCTCCCCTGCTCTCTCTGCCTGCCTCTCTGCCTATTTGTGGTCTCTGTCTGTCAAATAAATAAACAAAATAAATAAAATAAAATAAAATAAAATCTTTAAAGAAAAGAGAAAAGGGCAAATGTTAATAAAATAAACCATTCTTTTGCAAGTCTATTCTTGAGAAATGGGAACAAAATGCTGGTTTACAGAATTAGTAATGAGAAAGTGCTATAAACATGGAATGAATTTCTTTTTAAGCCTTTGTGTATTAGAGAGAGAACATCAGCAGAAGGAAGGACAGAGAGAGGGACAGGCAGACTCCCAGCTGAGTGGGGAGCCTGATACAGGGCTAGTTCCCAGGACCCCAAGATCATGATCTGAGCCAAAGTCAGATGCTTAACCGACTGAGCTATCCAGGTGCCCCTAGAATGAACTTTTTTTTACTCAAAAGAGAATTGTGTATAGGAGTCCTTGTAGCAAGACTCGGGGAATTCTCACTCCCCATACTCAGGAACTAAATCTATTTGAATAATGAGGCATATACTATGTATATAGTTTAGTGTATATATATATATGTATACATATATATATAAAAATATATAAGTATATACTGTGCTTATAAATTTCAAGTCTCAATGACTCATATCAAGAAATTTGGAAAGTTGCCATAGTATTTCCTACAGAAAATTCCAGACCTCATGGTTTTATGGATGAAATTCTTTAAAATGATTAGGAAGCAATTTCTTTCTTATAAGAAAAAGTTCCAGGGCACAGGGCAAAGAAAAGATTAAATCTTTTCCATTCATTTTATAATTTTAGCACAGTTCTAAAATGAAATAAAGCACTGGTTTTTTATTTAAATAAAAGCAATTTTCTAAAGTCTAAACAGGATTTACCCCAGAAAAGAAAGTAAGATCCATTATTTCACTTAATGCTGCAGCGGCAGTGGGTAGAGTCTACCTAGTATCTATTACTGTTTAAAACGAGCTATCAGGTAGCTAAAGGGAACAATAAAAGTGATGTAAAGGAGAAAAAATTGTAGATGACAACTAATAATATACTTACAAAGCTGAAAAAATTTGGTGATCGCAAGATATATAGAGCCTTTGTTTGGTATTGCCCTAATGTCGCTCCATTTACGTGTTTGACTTGCGTATGTGAATCAGTAGTTTCACAAATGAGTGTGTCTCATGTGTCAAAGAAAAGCAAGATGGCCAGTGGGTCTGGTGGGGCCCAGTGAAGATGTGGAAGAATCCTAGGAGTTGTGGCCAGAGAGGTGGAGGGTAGGTGGATGTGTGCAGTGTGTCTCTGATTATGTATAGAACAGCTTACCCTGTTCCTACTATCACACTAGCCTTTCCCAAAATGGAATCCACAGACGTCATGGATATAATAATTTTTTTAGTTTTTCAATTTACATTTCGGTGATAATCTCAAATTAACGTGTACATGTTGGGGGGTCATCTGAATGAGCAGCACCAACCCTTTAATCCATCTGTGTTTATGATGGCCTCATACCTGTACCAGGGGATCAACTAAAGCGATTTTTCATGCATTGTTCCTTGAACTGCAGTATAAGGACATACTCTGGGGTCCAGAAATTCTCAAAGTAAAGCACTTGACTTTAGATGGTGTACTGTGTTTGGGTTCATCGTAAGAATAAATGCGAGAGATTAACTGAGAAAAATTTAGAAGATTTTGATTGTCACAGAATTAGCACTGTGACACCAGAGGAAACTAGACCAATGAGAGCCAGTAAAGAGGCATTATCTCTGAGAATCTAAAGTGTCACAAAGGTGTCATTTTCATTAGGAAGGAAAGACTGGACTTACAGCAAGTGATACTGAAATAATCAGTTTCTAGTTTTGTCGGGGCATTAGAGCTCAGCCAGCACATACCATGACTGAGAACATACTTGGGAAGATACATCTGATTAGAGAATGCAGGAAAACTTTAAAAAAATTAAAGCCAGAACAAGAAAAACACACACACATGCATATTAGGGGAAAAAATTTGAGATCTAAAAAGAAATAAAAGGCAGAATGCAAAGTAGGAAGACTACATAGTCGTAATTTATATCTTTAATCGATAAAAAAAAAAACCTGTGAAGAAGTAGGAAAGAAGGGAAATGGGGGGAGGGCGGAGAGAGTCCCAGGTGAAGCACGATGACTTGCCACGGGTTTACATGCTCACCCTTTATAGTAATTGACGAAATTCAGAGACTATGATGCTGTCCTACCATTTCTGGTTGCTGGGATATTGTACTTTAGTGATAGAACCTAGGGTTGGCAAGCGTTCAGTGAAATGGAAACTCAATGATGGTGAGAGTGTGTGTTGGTAAAATCTATCTAAAATTCAACTCAGTACTGTTTCCTTGCTAGAAACCCAGTAATGTAGGGGGGAGTTTATTTTAAGGAAATAACTAGAAGGGGATAAAAATTTATAAACAGGGATTTCACCATAGCATTATTTTTTAAAAAATTAAAAGGGAGGGTATTCTGAATGTCAGACTTTCAAATGTTATACATGTGCAATGTGATACGTAAGCACCATTTATTAAAAGAAATGTCTGTGTATATTTACAGGAATGTATATTCAACAATGGAAAAAAAGATAGGAAATGAATGTAAAACCTCAGAAATGTGATAATAGTCACTAATAACTAATTAGGACATTGTAAATATAAAATTAGCTACCAAGTAATTACTCTTCGCAGTTGTTCCACAAGGGAAAAGTTCCACCTGCTTTTTCTTCTAGTTTCAGCAAGTTAAATGAGAAGTGGAAGTTTTTTGGAAGGCTATAGAGCCATTCTAATTTAAATTCATTCATTCAGTAGATGCTGAACAGTGAGCATTCGAAGTATTCTTTGAGCATTTTGCCCTGATACCGAAGATAAAGTGACCCTTGACCTCATGGTCATCCCAAACTGGTGAAGAGCTATAAGAAAATCTCATTTATAAACATACTTGGTTCAGAATAGTCCTGTTCTGTTTGTTATGTTTAAAATTCATATGAAATTCATATGCATTCATTCTATATTAGATTATCTTCTTATTTTAAATATTCCTAAGGAAAGGCAGCCTCATAAAGTGGCTCTTAATATGTATTTTTTTCTTCAGTCTTCCCTATTTGTCATTTTAGCTTTAGACTTGCAGGAAGAATATTTGACTGTGTTTTTACTCCACTGCAGATAGCAAGAACTGGGGAAGGCTTGTCAGTGAGCCACGCGAAAACAGGTTCACTGACAGCCAGGTGGGACTCAGGGGGAGGGTTTATGTCTGAGTGCATCCTTGTGCTGACAGCGGCACATAGGTCTTTCTGAAAATTGAAAAGTACGCACTCATCTGACATGTTGAACACCATTTCAACTCAGAATGCTGCCGCAGGGCATCTGAGCATTCAGAGCATTTTGCTATGCCCGTAGGTGCCCCTCAGCAGGTGGTGACTCAGATCATTCGAGGGCAGCCTGTCTCCACCGCCATCTCTGCCCCGAGTGCTGTTTCCTCGACGCCAGCGCAGAAGGGATTAACCTCCGGAACACCCAGCACAAACCTGCAGTCTTCGGCCTCACAGCCCCCGCGCCCCCAGCAGGGACAAGTGAAGCTTACCATGGCTCAGCTCACTCAGTTAACACAGGGCCACGTAAGTAATGCAGCTTCATTTTAACTTTTTCTTTAAGTTTTTAATTCCACTTCGTTAACATTCATTTTAATTACAGAGCGTGGTCATTTATTTTTTCTTGCAGTAGTTTAAATAAACATGTACTTGGGGCATCTGCGTGACTCAGTTAGTTAAGCATCCAGCTCTTGGTTTGGGCTCAGGTCATGATCTCAGAGACGGTGGGACTGATCCTTGGGGCAGGCTCCACACTCAGCGGGGAGTCTGCTTGAGATTCTCTCTCGCCGCCTCCTTTCCCTCCCCCTGCTGCCCCCACCTCCGTCAAATATATATAAAACAAAAGCAGCCATGTACTTATTCTCCGAAGTTTGCAATGCACTTTTTAAAGAAATGGCTGCTTCCTAGAGTCGAACAAAAATACTTCTCAAAGGAGAGATACAATGAATTTCAGTTATCTAGAGTCCTTAGACTGTAAACCAAAACAGCCAGATGGATAATCTTTTTAAGTACCAAAACATTACTAGTTGACCAGTTTCCATGGGAAAAATAAAATCTGACTATGTAAGTTGCTATCTTGTAAGATTGTTATCATTATTGGTTCTTCTAGTAGTAATCAGTTGAATGCAGTTCCTATAAAAATCCCAGGAGGGTTTTTTTTTTTTTTTGGAACTTGACAGGCTGATGTTTAAAAATTTATGTGAGAGTGCAAAGGGGAAGGAAAAGCTGACAACACTTTTGAAGAACAGGAGGCTTTGCCCTATGTGATAACCTGATACTGGAACTTCTTATGATCCCTCCTTGTTAATAAAGAAAGGTACAGACAACAAAGACACACCAGTAGCCCAACAGAGAATACAGAAAGTGACCCATACATATGTGGACACTCTTTCTATGATGGAGGTGTCATTGCTGGTCACTGAGAAAAGGATAGACTGTTCAGTAAATGGTGTTGGGACAATTAAGTTTACATGGGAAGCTGTGAAACTAGGCCACTACCTCACACATAAACTCAATTCCAGGAGGATAAAAGCCCTATCTATGAAAGGTAAAGCTATAAAACTTTCAGAAGATATGATAGAAGAAAACCTTCATAACCTAAGGCAGGAAAAAAAGGGCTTTCTTACTTTAAAAAAAAACACTAATGGTAAAGGAAAAGATTTGCAAATTCATCTACATCGAGAATAAGAACTTCAGGGCACCTGGGTGACTCAGTGGGTTAAAGCCTCTGCCTTTGGCTCAGGTCATGATCTCAGGGTCCTGGGATCAAGCCCTGCATCAGGCTCTCTGCTCAGCAGGGAACCTGCTTCCCCCTCTCTCTCTGCCTGCCTCTGCCTACTTGTGATCTCTCTCTGTCAAATAAATAAATAAAATCTTTAAAAAAAAAAAGAAAGAAAGAAAAGAACTTCAGTTCGGCAAACATTATAAAAGTGAAAAGAGTGAGAAAATACAAATACTGTCAAATAAAGACATGAAGAATTACTAAAAATCAAGGAGGCAAAAAGAAAGTTCAGTTTAAAAAAAAAAAAGACAAAACCTTGAAGAGGAAAGTGGAAATCTAAATGTCCAAAATGAAAAAAAGTACTGAACTCTATTAGTAATGAGGGAAGTGCATATTAAAACTATGTACATAAGAGCTTGGTATAAATTAAAATGTCAGGATCAAGAATTGGCAAAAACATGAAACAAAATGAACTTTCATGCACAACTTCTGGTAGTATAAACTGGTTTAGTCATTTGGAAAACTCCTAGCATTATCTAGCAGAGTTGAGGATATGTGCATACACGTGTCCGGGAGGTAGTACATACAGAGTTTTTACTTCCTGGTCCCCATTTTGACAACAGTGTGGACATTAGCAACCTCCTGACTTGGTGTTAGCATTCCCTGTCTACACCCCAAGTGGACACAGACACACACCATGGGTCATCTGGTACATGGTGAAAAACTGAAACCAGGAGACCTGGGCGCCTCATTTTATCTTACCTTTAACTTGGTCTCTAACTTTGGGCAAGTGACTTGAGCTTTGTAACCTTGAATTTCTAATTAATGATAAGATCATAGTAATATTTTCTCTCCCTACTCCACAAAGTCACAAGCCAATCGTGAAGATCAAACAAGACAGTATCTATAAAGATGCTTTGAAAATTATAAAATAATATGATATATAATAATATGATATAAATAATCAGAATTTTGTGGAGGCATTAGCCATTTACCTCAGTGCCCTTATTTTATAGATTGGGGAAATTCAGGTCTGGAAGAGTAATACTACTTGTGGACAGATACCTGGCTATCCATTTGGAGAGGTTGAACTGAAACTCTGGGTTGTTAGTTCATGTTTTTTCCACTATACAACATCAGTCTTTCCACATAAATATTCTTATTTTAGCTTAGATGAATTCCCTCTGATGCTGTTCAGTGCACATCCACATACATGTTTTCACTGTGTTACCACTGTAACATTATTTTACCACCGTAAAAGTGGTATACTTACAGATTGATGCCATGAACACTGCTTATATGTTGTCTGTTCTTCTCCACAGGGTGGCAATCAAGGTTTGACAGTAGTAATTCAAGGACAAGGTCAAACGACTGGACAGTTGCAGTTGATACCTCAGGGGGTGACTATACTTCCCGGTCCAGGACAACAGCTGATGCAAGCTGCCATGCCAAATGGGACCATTCAGCGGTTCCTCTTTACACCTTTGGCAACAACAGCCACAGCAGCCAGCACCACCACCACCACCGTCTCCACTACAGCAGCAGGTAGAACGTGGGGTTACCAGCAATGCTGCATGTTCTTACTCCAGTGGCTGGGCTAATAGAGGGACGGGAGACCCACTGCTTATCTTTGGGGGGATGTGCCTCAAGCCAGTGAGCTTATGAGATGACTGACTGGTCACCCTCACAGAGTCTCTTATTCCTCCCTATCCTCTCCATTCCCCCCCTAAAAAATACAGAAAATTGGGGTGCAGAGCAAAAAAATAGTGGCTGTCATGGTAACTTTGCCCATACTTGCTTCTTTCCCAGCCTTGTAGGCACCAATTGAATCTTGCAGATAATCTCCGGGAGGCTGGGTCTGTCTGTCCAGCTCATAGCCTCCATCTGAGAGCTGCAGGTCCAGAACCACTTCGTTAGCCTGCTCCTGCAAGCTGCCCTCACCGTGCCGTAGGAGAAAAAGGAGGGTTTAGCATTAGCCTGTGCCAGAAGTCCTGGCTGATTTCCAGAGATGGCGCCTTGCTTTAAAACCCAGCGCTCTGGAGAGTTAGCAGCATGTGCGGAGGGCAGCCTTGAAGCAGGACCTGGCTCCCCAGTTAGGAGAATCCTAGCTCAGGTGCATTTGTGGAACGCATTTCTAAGGCATCAGTCTTCTATACTGCAATTCAGAATTCTCACCTTTAGAAAATCCCCTTCAAATTCTTCTTGACCAAGGTCCCATGTTCTAGAGTAATAGAAATATTTGGTCTTTCTTTTTCACAGGTACAAGTGAACAAAAACAGAGTAAATTATCACCCCCGACACAGGTGCAACAAGCCAAAACCGTGTCGCCAGCTCAGTCCTCAAGTGTGAGTCCTCCAGAAGCCCAGCCACAGACTGCTCAGCCTTCAGCTCAGCCCCAGCCCCAAACCCAGCCCCCGTCCCCAGCTCAGCCTGAAGTTCAGACTCAGCCTGAAGTTCATACCCAAACAACTGTTGCATCCCATGTTCCTCCTGAAGCACAACCCACCCAAGCACAGTCCTCCAAACCCCAGGCCGCAGTACAGTGTCAGCCTCAAAGTCATGTCCAAGGACAGTCTCCTGCTCGCGTTCAAAGTCCACCACAGACTCGAATACGTCCACCGACTCCATCCCAAGTGTCTCCTGGACAGCAATCCCAGGTTCAGACTACAACCTCACAACCGATTCCAATTCAGCCACATACATCTCTTCCGATACCTTCCCAGGGCCAGCCACAATCACAACCCCAGGTACAGTCTCCAACTCAAACTCTTTCATCAGGACAGACGTTAAGTCAAGTTACTGTTTCATCCCCATCCCGTCCTCAGCTCCAGATACAGCAGCCGCAGCCCCAAGTCATTGCTGTGCCTCCTCTGCAGCAAGTCCAGGTTCTCTCTCAGATCCAGTCACAGGTTGTGGCTCAGATGCAGGCTCAGCAAGGTGGTGTGCCCCAGCAAATCCAGCTCCAGTTACCTATTCAAATTCAGCAAAGCAGTCCTGTGCAGACTCACCAGATTCAGAATGTGGTTACAGTGCAGGCAGCCAGTGTGCAAGAGCAGTTGCACAGGGTTCAGCAACTCAGGGATCAGCAGCAAAAGAAGAAGCAGCAACAGATAGAAATTAAGCGGGAACACACCCTCCAAGCTTCTAATCAAAGTGAAATCATTCAGAAACAGGTAAAGTTATTAAGTAAAAGCAGCATGTTCAGTAGCTTGAATGGTTGTGCTGTGCAGTAGACCTAGTGTTGGCTGTGTTAGGTTTCCGACATGATGAGACAAAAGGCATTGATGGTTCAATTTAGAAGCAGCACTGGATTGCCGAGGAGTAACGAAAGACTACCGTGGCTTGGAACTCTTGGTTGGATGTAAACAATCAGTGCTTATTAGAAGAACTACCTGTATTCCAGGAGAACTAAGATGGGAAGAATGGAGTTAGGAGGTTCAGTACCCCTGAATACAAAACTTGAAGGTCTGCCCGAGCTCAAAGCCACTTTAGGTGCCATAGCCCTTTGTTTGAAGTTATTTGCAATTGTCACTCCTTAGTTTGCATGTAGGCCAAGCAAATTATAGACAGTGGGAACTCATTTGCATTTCTAACCACACCCTCGTAAAAAGGTTGACGTCCTGCTGTTCGGTAGCTTAAATAAAAAGTGGCATCCTCCAGTAGCGGCTTAGCTAAGTAATAAGGCCATTTAGAGGAGTTAGAGTTATTCTACTTAAAGTGAAGTCACACGTATAAGACCCTGTAGCATCACTGGAGAAAACCCTCTTTGCATCGACAGCCTTATGTGAGGCGTTTGAGTGTGGATTTCAAGTGTTCCCAAGTCAATGAGACCTGCGTTCAGTTCCGGGGTCTTCCATTCAGTCTGTGAAACTCATCTCTCCCTTCTGAGCTCTATATCCTCATTAATAATCCCTCTCTTTCCAGCCATACAGGATTATTGTAATGATTGAATGAGGTCATGTATGTGGAAGCATTTTTTATTCTTTATTGGGATGTGTTCAATGTATAGCATTGTATAAATTCAAGGTGTACAATATGTTGATTTGATAGACTCATACTTGGAATATGATCGCCATTGTGGCGATAGTCAGCACCTCTGTCACGTCCTAGGAGCATCATTCCATTTTGGGGGGGAGTAGTTCAGACCTGGTCTCTTAGCACGTTTGGTGATTCTAATACAGTGTGGTTAGAAGCACTTTTTTAAACAACAAAGGGATTTTAAACGTGTATGGTAATATTCTTATAACTTGATGTCATGTATATGTTCAAATGCATCATTACCCAGCTTTTACTATTGTGTAGTCTGTAAATTGAGAATTATCACAATGTCTATCTTTATCCGAATCTCTGTGTAAAGTGGGATGGGGAAGGAGGGGAAATAATCTGAAATTGATTCCAAGGAAGAGAGCGTAATGTTAGAAAAAAAATGGCTGTTGGAGAATCCTGGCTGGGTAAAAATTACAGCTTATAGTGCTTAATCTCAAACAAGTGAATTGGGTTTTTCATGTCTCAGAATCTCTTCTATAAAATGATCCCCTTCAGGGTTATTAGGAGGACTCATTGAGGTAATGTCCAGTGCTTACTTAGCACAGTGCCCAGTACACGGTAAGCACCCAGGCCATATTGTTGTAGCTCTAATCTTATTTGTATTAGGATATAAAATTCTTACCGTTTCTTCGGGAAACATACACGTGCTCAGATTTCTGCTGTTGTTTTCTGTATACCAACTTGCAGTCATTATATAAAATATGCACTTTGGGATTTTTGTTCTGTCCTGAAGGTGGTGATGAAGCATAATGCTGTAATAGAACATTTAAAGCAGAAAAAGACCATGACTCCAGCCGAAAGAGAAGAGAATCAAAGGTAGGGAGAAATGTTAAAACCCAGGAACACAGCGACTCGTTGAATACCAACCTTTCCTCTTTAGCGTGCACATGCTCAGGAGATCTGAGGTTACAGTTGTTGTTGTTTTTTAAATCTTGGCTGAAGTTCGTTAAATGAGAACACTTGGCACTACTAGCTGCTCATAACTGGTTTGAATCACTCCTTGAAACTTACCAACCATAGAAAGTTTGTGTATCAACCATAGAGATACAGAAAAATGATTTCTTAAGCCATTTCAGACTGAAATGCCCAGCATCACATGGGTTGTCTATTTCTCTCTAGAATGATTGTGTGTAACCAGGTGATGAAGTATATTTTGGATAAGATAGATAAAGAAGAAAAACAGGCAGCAAAAAAACGGAAGCGCGAAGAGAGCGTGGAACAGAAGCGTAGCAAGCAGAATGCCACCAAGCTGTCTGCGCTGCTCTTCAAACACAAAGAACAACTCAAAGCGGAGATACTAAAAAAGCGAGCGCTCCTGGACAAAGACCTACAGATTGAAGTGCAGGTAAGAAGGTATTTCCTTTCCTTCTGTGTCCAACATGTAGCATTTAACTTTATTCTTTTCTTTTTTCCCCCTGCAACTTTGGTTAAGCTTTAAATGTCAGCTTGTGTCTAGAACTTAACATTTTTGTACAGAGAATAAAAACAGTGGGACATGTGTCTTTTGAAACAGGACAGAGGTTTTATATCTGAAGGTATGTTGTAATCTCTAATGTAGCCACTACAAGAGGTCAGTCTATCGATTTAAAGAAAAACATTTTGAGAACCCTCTTGGGGATAGATAGCTTTTATGCTCTATGACATAGTCTCGCCAGTAGTTACCAGTAGTTACCTTTCTTGAGAAAGGTAGACCAAGAACTGCAAACTAGTGTTGGAAGAATGGAAAATAAAGAGTTGCCCATTAAATAAGGCACTTCCTCCTTAACATGTAACTGATCGTGTAGACATTGCTAATCCTCTGTTCCCTTAGGGGATTTATTGAAAAATGAAAGAGAACATCTATTCATATATATTTGAACAGCTTCGTAAAGAGAAGTAGGCTATTTAAAGCATCCCTAGAAGTACCTTGTATATTTTAAGAAGATGAGAAATATTTTTTTAAAAACTTATCAGCCCACCAACCAACATTACACAACTCTGAGACATGAGGGATCTTCTCACGAAAGTCAGAAACCAGATGACATTGTCAAAAACCAACATCATTATTCATCACCTCCAAAAATTTCTAGTGCATTAAGTCAAGAAAAGAAAAAAGGAGATAAAATTCTTACTGTATATGGTAGGATTATTATATCAAAACCCCAAAAGAAAAATTTTATTAGAGATTTCAGTGAGGTGGTCACACACGACATGTTGAGACTACAGGCACTGCAAAAAGTGTCAAACAAAAGAGCCAATTCATAGTAGCAAATATTACCCCTCACCTTTAGATCTGCTTCAGATCAAAAATTCTAATGTTCATAAGGAAACCACAGAAATAATAGAAGAAAACAAAATTGTCATTTTTGTGATCTCAGGTTGGGGAAAACCACTTTTGCACATTGCAGATTTCAGATGTCACAAAGGAAAAAGATTTGATGACAAAAGAAAAAGCTTTATATAGGAAGAAAGAAAATACCATAAACAATATTGAAAAACAGGTAACAAACAGGAAAAAAATTTTGTGACATTGATGACAATTAGTATTACTAAAATTTAAAGAGTAAGGTCTTACTGACCTTACCGACTTAAGGTCAGTAAGAAAACGATGAATATCACTTAACTAGATAAGGAGAATCCTATCACAATATATACATATAATGTATACTTTAAATACCTTGCAATTAAAGAGAAAAGAATACTCTAGTACATGAATGTGTAAGACATACAAATAAGCAGTTTTCAAATTTAAAAATGCCAAGTACCGGGGCACCTGGGTGGCTCAGCGGGTTAAAGCCTCTCCCTTCGGCTCAGGTCATGATCCCAGGGTCTTGGGATCGAGTCCCACGTCAGGCTCTCTGCTCAGCAGGGAGCCTGCTTCCCTTCCTCTCTCTCTGCCTGCCCCTCTGCCTACTTGTGATCTCTGTCAAATAAATAAATAAAATCTTAAAAAAAAAAATGCCAAATATCAGTAAACATATAAAAAGATAGTCAACCTAGGGATGCGTGGGTGGCTCAGTTGGTTAAGTGCCGGATTCAGCTCAGGTGATCTTAAGGATCGAGCCCCACGTTGGATTCCCTGCTCAACGGAAGGCCTACTTCTCCCTCTCCTTCTGCTTGTGCACTCCTTCTGTCAAATAAATAAAATCTTGGGGGGGGGGGGGATTTTTTAAGAAAAGGATAATCAATCTAAATACTAAGGAGTGAAATGAAAAGACTTTCTAGAGAAAATATCATGTATTTCTGGAAAATATTACATCAGTGTGTAGCAAAAGACTCTAAAATGTGGATATTCTGATACTCCATAATTTCAGTTCTAGAAGCTCATCTAAGAAACAGGCAAGATACATGAGCAAGGGCATAATGAATGCCAATCATTATAACAGAAATTTGGAATCAGTCTGAAATCCACAGAGAAGAGATTAGTAATCAGTATTTCTCAACAAAAGTACCAGGCCTTTTCCACAGGCCAGATTTTTACATATTGTAGAAAGTATAAGATTGGGTACTAAATGCTATTATCATCGCCTTCAACCCAAGAAATGACCTTGTCTCCTCCACCTACATTTTTACATACTTGAGGCAACAGCACCACCCTCAGCTGGGAACCACTGGATTAAATACATTTGGGAGTGTCCACACAGTGGACTTCCATTTTAACAAAAGGGTGTGCGTAGGATTGGTCCTTTTTGCTTTTAATTCTTTGGGGAAATTCTCAGTGATAAATGCCTAAATGAAAAATTCAGGTTGCAGAATCGTATATATAATGTGACTTATCCATTCAGTTCACTCAGCAGCTATTTATTTAACATCTAATGTGTGTCATATGCTATTCCCACTCCATGTTCTGCTAATAGTCTGTATTCTTTACATATAAGTAAATAAATTGGACATGTACATTCAGATGTCTTTCAAAGTAATTAGCTTGGCCAACAAGTAAAAATAATGTGTAAGTCAGTGTGCGCCCCTCCAAAGATGACCATTTTAAAATAATTTTTAGAATATATCTTGTATATATTATTTTTAATAGATATATTCTTGTATAAATATAATTTATACAGAAATACAATCACACTGGAGACAACGTATACTGAACATTTTTCTGCATTCATTATACTTTATAGCCATTTAAAAATATATTTTTTTAAGATTTTATTTATTTATTTCACAGACAGAGATCACAAGTAGGCAGAGAGGCAGGCAGGGAGAGGGGAAGGCAGGCTCCCCACTGAGCAGAGAGCCCGATGCAGGGCTCGATCCGAGGGCCCTGGGATCATGACTTGAGCCGAAGGCAGAGGCTTTAACCCACTGAGCCACCCAGGCGCCCCGATAAAATAATTTCTTATTAAGTTAAAATAATTTCTTATTAAATTAAACCTTCATTTAGCTCTTTCAACGTCTCAGACACAATTATTACAAAGTTTTTGTCAAAGTTCTATAAAATTGCATTTGGAATGAATTCAGATTCAGTTATTTATTCTCTTTTTTCAAGAGAGTGGGAGCGGGTTCGTGGGGTGCAGAAGAAAAGAGAATCTTAAGCAGCTTTCATCCCAGCACAGAGCCCGATGTGGGGCTCCATCTCACAGCTCTAGATCATGACCTGAGCCAAAGTCAAGGGTCAGACACTCAACCAGCTGAGTCACCGAGGTGCACAGCATCCGCACTGAAGTGAGAGTTTTCTTTTTGTTTCCTCTCTGGAGGCCCAGCAGACCAGTCAACCCTTCCATCAAGCCGGGAGCCTGCTCTTGAGGCCCACTCCCACAAAGCATGCGAGTCCCCTTCTCTCTGCAGAAGCGGGTTGTTGTTGGGCTTCCACCTCCTAGTTCTGATTCTGGAATCACGCAGGTCTGCAGTTTTAGCCCTGTGCACAGTTTTGTGTTTCCATTTCATAGAGACGTTTATATCTTACTCAAGTGTGGGTCTGTCTTTTCAGTCTTCTCCGTTTTATATTTTACTATCATCGGTATGTTCCTGGAACAGGGGATCAAAGTGTGTAAGCACTGTAACTTTTTTTTTCTTCATGTGACTTCTGTGCCCAGCATGGGGCTCAGACTCACAGCCGTGAGGTCAAGAGTCGCCTGCTCTACCAGCTGAGCCAGCCGGGCACCCCACCCCACTACACCATCTTGATCTTTCTAAAATCTATTTCATTATGTTATAAACACATCATATTAACTGGGAAAATGGCACCCACAATTTACTTTCTTCCCTCAGAAGAAGTTTAGACTTTATTTTTAAAGAGAGAAAGGTTGGGGCACCTGGGTGGCTCAGATGGTTAAGCGTCTGCCTTCGGCTCAGATCATGATCCTGAGGTCCTGGGACCAAGCCCCACATCAGGCTTCTGGCTCAGCAGGGAGTCTGCCTCTCCCTCTCCCTCTGCCTCTCTCCCTGCTCGTGCTCTCTCCTTCTGCATCTTTCTGTTGCAAATAAACAAATAAAATCCTTAAAAATTAAAAAAAAATTATCAAAGATTTCTTTTAAAAAAGCAACTTCAGGAGCGCCTGGGTGGCTCAGTGGGTTAAGCCTCTGCCTTCGGCTCAAGTCATAATCCCAGGGTCCTCGGCTCTCTGCTCAGTAGGGAGCCTGCTTCTCCGTCTCTCTCTGCCTGCCTCTCTGCCTTCTTGTGATCTCTGTCTGTCAAATAAATAAACAAACAAAATCTTTTAAAAAAGAGCGAGAGAACGGTTGCTGAATAGTCATACAGCTTTACCTTCTCACAAGACTATCTAGATGTTAGATAGAAAAATTCATTAAACCAAGACCATTCAGCTTTTTTTTTTTTTTAAGATTTTATTTATTTATTTGAACAGATAGAGATCACAAGTAGGCTGAGAGGCAGGCAGAGAGAAAGAGGAGGAAGCAGGCTCCCTGCTGAGCAGAGAGCCCGATGTGGGGCTCGATCCCAGGACCTTGGGATCATGACTGGAGCCGAAGGCAGAGGGTTTAACCCACTGAGCCACCCCGGTGCCCTGACCATTCAGATTTATTTGTTAGAATTTTGTGATGTTTACAGGGGTGCCTGGCTGGCTGAGTCACTGGAGTATGCGACTGTTGATCTCTTAATCTCGGGGTGAAGTCCGGGCCCACATTGGATGTAGAGATTACTTAAATTTGTGTGTGAGTGATGTTTAAAAGCTTGGTCATAGCAGTGACTTATTCACACCAAGTTTATACATGGATGCCAATGACGATAGCTTTTTTTTCTCTAGGGAAATAAGCATTTCAAAGAATAAGTTGTAGCACTAGGTAACAGAGGTGTGTCTATAAAGTATTTCACATGAAGAGAAGTAAGGACATTTATTTATGTCAAAATGTGTATTGCTAAAATAGCTTTCCCTGCATTCTTCAGTTCTAGACATAGGAGCATAATAAACAAGGCAAGTCTGTCTCTCACTCAGTTTTTGGGCTGGTCAAAGATCACATCTTGAGTGTCATGTTCAGTTCTTGGTGGGTCTCGCTCCAAGGACGAGACAGAGAACAGCCGGAAGGAAGCAGTCAGTGGGTGAGGACACTTGAATCCCATTCTGAGCAACAGCTGAAATAATCAAGACACAACACGGGCAAGCCAGGAGGGCTATTGTTTTCAGAAAATTGGTCATCTTTCTGTCAGATCTTCTTTGAAGATAGCAGCTTTCCAGTTGTTGCATAATCTTCCCTTTATATTTCTCGTGGATTTGATTGGGTTCAGAGTATGGTTAGGACACTCCAGTGACTCCCCTCCCTCACACTAGGCTGAACTGTGGAGCTGCTCCGACAAGGGAGGTAAGGCAAGAAGGAAGGTCATGTAAAGTCCTCTGATCACGTGCACTGACCAAAGTCGCGCATTTACATTAAGTCCAATGACAGTCTTGCATTGTCTTTAATTGACAACAGGAAGAACTCAAGAGAGACTTGAAAATTAAGAAAGAGAAAGACATGGTGCAGGCAACAGCCGTGGCGGCCACCTCGCCTGCAGCGCCGCCTGCGCCTCCAGCCCCTCCACCTTCACCCCCGCCTCCGCCTCCCCCGCAGCACACAGGCCCCCTGGCCACAGCCACGGCCACGGCCACACTGCCTGTGGCTTCCCAGAAGAGGAAGCGAGAAGAAGAAAGAGACTCAAGCTCCAAGTCCAAGAAGAAGAAAATGATCTCTACTACCTCAAAGGAAACTAAGAAGGACACAAAGCTTTACTGTATCTGTAAAACGCCTTATGATGAATCTAAGTGAGTAGATCTTTTCGGGCTCTAGTTTATTTTCTTACAAGTTTAGCTGTTAAATTTCCAGTTGCGAAGAAAATGAGTGTATTGGTAGCAATGTCAATGAAAGTAGTTGAAAGTAAGGGTAATGATGTTTTGTCTGTGGTCTTGTAGCTGATGTTCTTAAACTTGACACTAGAGAAGTAAAAATTTTTGTATTTTACGTGTTCATGATTCATGTTTGTTCTTCATCGTATTCTTTTCTGTCAAAAACAAGCTTTCTGTTGCTCTTTTGCTTTCTCCTCTTCTCTCTGGATTAACTCCAAATCAATTAGTAATGTTGTCTGGAGAAGGAGGTCTTTTATTACTGCTGCCCAAAGCTGAGAGCAGCCTTTCTGGAACCTGTTCACGACCTTATGATTACATCAAATCTTAGCCACTATCTGATATGAATGGTGCACAAGGTTTCAAGTTTGAGTGGTTTTGGTTTTTTATTGTTTAATTTTAAGCAATTCTATGTTTTTGGTATTGTAATACTGACAATATTATTTTTGTCAAAGTTCCCACTTTCTTCTTGGGGACAAATGCTAGAGTGTTCTTTTCACTCAGTCTTCAAGAATGACACTCAAAAATGTGATAATAAAGCATGGCAGCTGGAAGCTGTTTTTGGCTGTTGTGACTTGTATTTGGTGATATATACAAGATTTTAAAAACACTAATCCATGAATGTAGTTTCATTTTTTGTTATCATTATCATTCAATGAAGTATTTAGCTTTCATTTTGAGTATTTAAATGTAGGCCAGCTTTTTAAAGTCAAGGTTAACTAGTGCTTTTTGCAGTAACCAAGAAGTTTGTGCTAAAAATATATGATTATTTAGGGTTAGCCATGCTTAATATCTACCTTCAGTGGATGCCTAATCAATTTATAAAATAAAATAGTGATCTTTTCAATCGCGTTTTTTAAGTTGCAACTTTGAAGCTGCATTGGCGGTGCTATTTAAAATTATAACCAGGTGCTAGATCAACACTTTCTATTGCTAGATTTAGCTGTGTGTTGAATTAAGCACCTCAGTTTTGGCGTCTTCCCTTTTCATTGTCTTTATTGGAAATGACAGATAATGTGGAAAGTGGGGCCCTGCTAACTGATTTTGCCTTTAGTCTAAAACAAGCGTGCCTCCCTTTAAGCACAAGAATACTCAGCGATTTATAGAACAAAACAGAACATGATTTACTTTCTTTACAAAAATATCTGCTTATGGACTTCATTTAAATAATTAGACTTCTTTGGCTTATTTAAAATATTCAGATCACAGAGATTCATCTCACACACGTTTTTGTCATACTTACGCTGCCTAAAATGAGGCACGCATGAACATGTCCTCATTCTACTGTGATCGCCTCATCGTCTCGTGGGTATTTCCTATTTTTCAGTTTGTTGTTACTAAAATTTCAATAGGCCAAGTTCATCCACTCCCTGTTGTAGTCGGATGAGTTAGTGTTTTTTAGGAGTATTTTGTAATCTCTTGTACCAAACTAGGCTGGTTTGGGAATCTAGTGAGAGTGACTAACACTTGAAATTCAAGTCGTGAGCTCACTTAAAGAATACATTGCCTGCCATCCAGTGAGGGCCACATCCAGAAACACCCTGAAGGCCCAGTCCCTAATGAAAATCATGCAGGAGTCTCACTTCCCAAAATAAAAAAATTAGTGGGACTAAGATGAACTACACAGTCCTGTATCATTACTCCTTTACATTCAGATGGCACTTTAGTTTGAGGACCAGTTCCATTTCTCCAGGTGAATTTACCAAGAAAGACTTGGGTAGAACCACATCAGCAAGCCAGTCAGATCCCTTAGGGGTCCACACTAATTCTTGCTGTGATTTTTACACGGCGTTCCTACATCGCACTGCCAGCACTTTGAGATACACTCTGTGTTTGTCGTAGAGATGCTTCTCATTCATTCTGTCATTTGGGATCTTACATTACAAAAGCCTTGAGGTTTAACTGCATGTGCTTACCCTCAGTTACGTACCCGTAGCACCCCAGCTCGCCAATTACTTGCTGTCTTGGCTACCTGTTCCCATACCACACTCCACACTGTGTCTCCCCCGTTTTGAGTTGAAGCAGTTCTTTACCAGGTAATTAACCTTGTCACTCTCCACATTGTCACATACATTACATTGAAAAACTGGTCCTTGTAATCTGTTATAATTAAATTCCCATATTAATTTAGAAAACTTAGTAGAAATTGAATACCACATATACTTTTCTTAGATTTCTTCTTCATACCACATTTTGACCATTTATCTTCTACACCTGGCTGACGTGCATGTTCCTTGTAGTGTAACTTCTTGGTGTTTGCGCTTTGCTTTGTTTTCAAATTTAAACTGTGAGATACATTTTCAAACCTATCTAAGAAATAGCCCTGAATTTGAAATGGCTTCTGTGGCATAGGTTTGACAGATGTAAGTCTTTGATTCTTTGGCTTTGGTTTTTGTGCCTGTTACAGTTTTATACACATTCATTAAGAGGGAGACATTACCATCAGTGTGTTGTTTATTTTTTCAAATTCCAGTATGTTTTTAAAGACCCATATTTCACTAAACAGTGTATTTGTTGAAATTGATGTGAGTGATTTTATGTTTCTACACTTGATACAGTGTCAGATGCTGTAGTTTGCCAGGAGTAGAATGGTCGGATGCAGGATGTTTAGCTGACTCATTGCAGAAAGTAATCCTATAAGAAAGTGAATCAGGACAGGGAAGACAGATTTAAGTATCTTGCAGCTCAAAATGACAATTACATTGTCATTTTCATTGTGAATACTTTTAGGTTCTATATTGGCTGTGATCTTTGTACTAACTGGTATCATGGAGAATGTGTTGGCATCACAGAAAAGGAGGCTAAGAAAATGGATGTGTACATCTGTAATGATTGTAAACGGGCACAAGAGGGCAGCAGTGAGGAATTGTACTGTATCTGCAGAACACCTTATGATGAGTCACAGTGAGTTCTGATAAGAGCATCATATTTAATAATTTAGGAAGCCAAATTGCTCTGACTGGTTACTTATTTATTTTAAAATAAAAAGCAAGATCTTTTTCTGCATATATTATACACTTACATTACAAATTCCTTTCCAATTTTTTTTCTCTTTTTTTCCCTCTTTACCTCCCCTTCAAAATTTATGTTGCTTCACAGTGAATGTTTGAGATGCATTGGGGGAAAATATCGTTTAATGGTTGACTTGATTCTTCAATATGTAACATAGAAATTAATGAGATTAAAATAGCCTGACTTGTCTGGACTTTATCAGTGTTTGAAATGGCGCTTTATTGTAGGTTAGGGGTTAAAAAAAAAAAACACACTAATTTGGGTATAATTTCTGAGACTCTGTTATTAGCTTATAGGATTCTGAACTCCCAGTTGGGTGGCCAGTACCAGCTTCCCATTTGATACAGTACTAGTTGAAAGATTTTTGGTTTATTTTGTTTAGAGCTTTAAAGTCAATTAAATATTTTGCATTTTTCTTCGTATTAATTCTCCACTATTACAGTGTTCTTTTTTGCTTTCTTTCTTTCTTTCTTTTTTTTTTTTTCTTTTTTGGTAAAGATTTTATTTATTTGACAGAGAGAGACACAGCGAGAGAAGGGGAGTGGGAGAGGGAGAAGCATGCTTTCCGCCGAGCAGGGAGCCTGATGCAGGCCTGATCCCAGGACCCTGGGATCAAGACCTGAGCCGAAGGCAGACACTTAACAGCTGAGCCACCCAGGCGCCCCTACACAGTGTTCTTAATAAACTTTTATTGCTTGTTCTTAACATCAGAAACACTAAATTAACACAGTTGAATGCCAAGCTGCAAAAGTATTAAAACAGTTGTAATACTAAAACTATTTTATACGCAGAGTTAGAATCTTTTCAGGTGCATGTTTTAGTGTTCTTTAAAATAAATTGTGTAATGCGATCCCATCTGTTTTGAACTCACATTTCCATTTCGGATCTTGCAGATTCTATATTGGCTGTGATCGGTGTCAGAATTGGTACCATGGGCGCTGCGTTGGCATCTTGCAGAGTGAGGCAGAGCTCATTGACGAGTATGTCTGTCCACAGTGCCAGTCAACAGAGGATGCCATGACAGTGCTCACACCGCTGACAGAGAAAGATTATGAGGGCTTAAAAAGGGTGCTTCGTTCTTTACAGGTGAGAAACCGCTCTGTGCGCAGCGTTGGAAGAGGAAGTCAACCAGCGTGACTTTGGAGACATTTCTAGGGTTCGAACCTTCCAGTCACAGAGTCTGTGATTATTTCCTGACTCCTGGCTAGCCTAGTGAAGTACTCCAGACTTCAGTCCTTCACATGCCGATTTCATGAGGTTAACCGTCTCCACACAGGAACACAGTTGTTGATCTAACACTCGGTTTTAAAATGACTCACTTTGTTAACCTAGATTTAATTTTTAAAGACAAGTTTACCTCACCACTGTAGATTGAAAAGCAATTTGATTAAATTCTAGGGAGGGGGCACCCGGGGAGCTCCATCAGAAGAGCATGCGACTCTTGATCTTGGGGTCGTGAGTCTGAGCCTGCCTTGGGTGTAGAGATTACTCAAAAATAAAATCTTTAAAGGAAAATACAGATTTTAAAAAAAGAACTGAAAAGAGAACAGTGGTCTCAGTATGTGGATGAAGTTATTTAATAGCGTGCCTCTGTCACCTCATTATCAGTGGGAACCATTCCACACTTGGAACCTCTTCCCTCCAGCTATACAGGTAGCAGGTTATCACGTAGGGATGAGAGTACAAGCTTCCGACTTCTATGCTAGTGCTCCACCCGCCCCAGCTGAGGTCCTCAGCCCACCCTTCGAGAACTCTTAGTACAAGGTATGCTCACCCGAGATGACTGATGACTAGAGTGAAGCTCCAGTATAAAATAATTATAAAATAATTTCATCTCTCAGGTTTAAACTGACTTCTGGAGTTTAGGGGTTGATTGATACAGTAACTCAATTGGGAAACTTAAATGAAATGAATATTTCCACCTGACAATAATGTTGTTTTCTGCCCCCTCCCCCTTATAGGCCCATAAGATGGCCTGGCCTTTCCTTGAACCCGTGGATCCTAATGATGCACCAGATTATTACGGTGTTATTAAGGAACCTATGGGTAGGTACTGGAGTTGAATATGGAGTGTTTTCAGATATCTCAGCAGTTACTTATCATCCATGAAACTGGTATATTGTGAGGATATGTTGAGCAAGGCGGGTGGAAGAATAAATTGGCATGGTAACTTGTAGGATAAGTGGGGATTGTGTACAAAAGTTTAAATCTGCATTCCCTTGGACCCAGCAATTTCATTTCCTAGGATTTATATGTGCACAAGTATGTTATTCATCGCAGACTCTAAGTCCAGAAAAACCAGAAATGAGATCAGGGGCCATCAGTAAATCTGTAGAGGAACAGCTGAATCAGATGATACGTGAGCAGAGTACTATGCAGCTGATAAAAGATGAATGAAATCCGTGCACAGATCAGGGTCTGTCTGAGCCTCTCATCACTCTCTGTCACCTTTTCCTCATCTTTTCCTGAAGGAAAGCACGTTTGGTGGGCCCGAGTAGAGAGCAAAGAGACTATACCCTTATTTCCCACGACAAAAAAAAAATGGTAATAAGTAACAGCCACAAGTGATTGTATTGTGATGAACAGTTTCAGGTGCTTGTGCTAAAAACAGTTTATCTGCAAATGAAATTATAAAAATTAAAATGTAGTTAAAGCTTTTAAAATTGCCAAAGTAAGAATTAGCTCCAGCTGTTGAAAGTAGTTCAAAAGCCAGCTAAGCATTATTTTTTTTCCAAAGATTTTATTTATTTATTTGACAGAGAGAGATCACAAGTAGGCAGAGAAGCAGGCAGAGAGAGAGGAGGGGGAAACAGGCCCCCTGCTGAGCAGAGAGCGCGATGCGGGACTCGATCCTAGGACCCTGAGATCATGACGCGAGCTGAAGGCAGTGGCTTAACGCACTGAGCCACCTAGACGCCCCGCATTTTTTAAATGGGAAGGATTTTACTGTGTATTTGAAAGTTGCTAAGAGAGTTACCTGGAACGTTCTCATCACAAGAAAAAAAAAGACTTTTTTACTGTATGTGGTTGGCAACAGGTGTTAATTAAACTTATTGGGCAATCCATCACTTTGCAGTATATTGATATACCAAGTAATTATGTTGTACACCTAAAACTGATACAGTGTTATATCTCAATTTTTTTAAATGAGAAGGGTTTGTGTTTGATGCAGCTTCAAAGAGGGGGAGAAAACATGAAGGGGAAATAAGTGAAACAGTTAAAACTAAAATAAACAAGTAGCCGTTACCTCTGTTCTGATGTCAAAGGTAGAAGAAGCTAATCTGTGTACATATTTTAGATTTGTATAATCTCTTTGGAGAGAGTATCTGGGGATATTTATTTAGACAGATAATTCTGCTTCTAAACATCATAGAAAATCTAGGAAATAAAGAAAAGAAGTAAGAAAAGATAGAATGTACCTTTATCTTTTCCTCACTGAATCCCATTTTGGTGTGCTCTGTGTGTGTATGTATGTGTGTGTATTAAAATTGAGACCATATGATTTGTTTGAGGGGCACCTCAATGGTTCAGTAAGGGAGGCATGGGACTCTTGATCTCAGCGTGTGAGTTCGAGCCCATGTATAGAGATTATTTAAATAAATAAACTTAAAAATATATTTGTGTCATCATCTGTTTAACAAACATTTTCCTGTGTTGTTAACCTTCAATAACATGACTTTAAGGGCTTTCAGTAATCTGTGAATTGAATCTACCTTTACTTATTTAACCATAATTCTTTTTTTTTTTTTTTTAAGATTTTATTTATATATTTGTCAGAGAGAGTGCACAAGCAGGCGAAGTGGCAGGGAAAGGCAGAGAGAGAAGCAGGCTCCCTGCTGAGCAAGGAGCCCGATGTGGGACTCGATCCCAGGACACTGGGATCATGACCTGAGCCGAAGGCAGCGGCTTAACCCACTGAGCCACCCAGGCGCCCCCATAATTCTTTTCTTAAAGAGCTGGATCATTTTCTGTCCTTTTTTTCCCCTCCTCCTTTTTTTTTAATACCACCAAAATGTAAACAGCCTGTTATGTAGTAGGTGTGTACACAAAGATAATACAGATCTCCAAGACACAGTAGTGAAAGGAGAATCAAAGTCACAGAAAAATACCTGGGTTTCAAGCAGCAAACAATTCTGTATTTTCTAGGCCACATAATTGTATTTAGAAATGCAGAGAAGATACGTACAAAGATAGAGGCTAAGTTGAAGATTGTAGTTTCTTTTCAGGGAATGAGGGAGCCAACAAGATTAGCAGCTTTTATGTATTTTCTTGAACAGAAGTAGGGTTATATGAATAGACCATGTTTTATAACATACTTTATAAACTTCTCAGTACATTTTTTCATACCGCGTGAAAATATGTGGTCTTAGACCTACATCGTTGTTATTCGTATCCCACTAAAGTAATTTATTTAATCACCCCCAATTAATGGGTTTTTCACTTGTGTGCAGTTTTTGCTGCTATACACAACACTTCTGCGAACATCTTTGTTTATGCATTTGCCTGCACTTGTTTTCTGAGAAGAAATTCCTAGAAGTAGATTTTCTAAGAGTTAGAATTTCTGAGTCAAAGGAATATGTATATACTTTTTAGGCTTTTGATAAATATTTTCAAATATCACTTCTGCAAATTGAACCAGTTTCCAGTAACAGCATGTATACGTATCCTTCCCTCTCTACTCTTGAAAACACTGAGTATTACACTTTTGAGAGGAAACATTTTATTTGAAAATATTTATTTCAAAACGATGTGTTTAGTATACAGGTGTTATAGAGGTGCAGTAAAATATAAAATGTCTTACCACTCATACTCTTACTTGGAGGTAATTGTTGAAGATAGGCCGATGTGTTATTTTTAATTTCTGCTAACTTGGATAAAGAAAGTGGTTCTTTGGCTTTGCATGACTTCAGTAACTAGTGATGTGTACTTATTGTCTGAATTTTATGTGAGTTTCCTATTTATGTATTTTGTGGTTTTTTTCTCTAGATAATCATACTGTCACTGTTCCTTAACGGGCTCTTTTATATCACAAGGACTGACTTAGGTGGCTCAGTCAGTTGGGCATTGGATTCTTGATTTCAGCTCAAGACTTGGTCTCAGGGTCATGAGATCAGTGTGAAGCCTACTTCAAAATGAAGTCCTATACTGATTTTTTTTTTTTTTTTTTTTTTTTTTGAGAGAGAGAGAGTGAATGTGTTAGCCCAGGGAGGGGCAGTGGGATAGGGACAAGCAGACTCTGCTGAGCGCAGAACTCAACACTGGGCTCAGTTCCATAACCCTGAAATCATGAAGTGAGCTGAAATCAAGAGTCGGACATTAACCTGCTGAGCCACCCAGGCACCCCAGCAGATGATCATTTTTAACACTCTTGGATTTAAATCTATTCACCATTATAAATTCTGCTTCTGGAGTCATACTTTAGTCCTCTGCTCTTCCCCAGATTTATACTCAGTTATATGTTCTCCTAGATCATTCTTTCTGGTTTTTTTGTTTTGTTTTTTGAGAGAGAGCAAGTGCACAAGCGGGAGGGAAGGGAAAGGGAGAGAGCATCTCAAGCCGACTCTGCATCGAGCCCAAAGCCTGATGGGCGGCTCTGCACCACAGTCCTGAGATCATGACCTGGGCCAAAACCAAGATTCATACACTTAACAGACTGCCACTCAGGTGCCCCTCTAGTAATTTCTTTTTAATGGCTGTCTCATTAAGTTGGAACCACAAAATGTCCAAGCACTATTCACATACATTATTAAAATTAGCCAGGCAGGAAGCACGCAGAACTTAAGTGCTATATTAAGTGTTTACTCTTTCCTGTACAGCTTGCTGGACCTACTGCACACAGCAGGTGTGCCCAAGCCTTGCTTAAAATTTCATCAGGCTAGGAGCATGTTTGCAGATGTTTTTTCCCTTATCTACATAAACTGGAACTATCAAAGATGGGTGTGTGGGTGTGTTAAGATATATATAACAGGTAAAAAAAAAATACAAAAAAAGACCAAAAAAAAAAGATATATATAACAGGGATACATACACACACACACACACACACACACACACACACACACACAC